>NC_039301.1:327475-382475 GCF_003368295.1 Carassius auratus | reverse complement strand
TGTGCGCTGTGGAGTGTGTGGAGTGTGTGGAGTGTGTGGAGTGTGTGCTCACCCCGTTGGCCGTGCTGACGGCCTGATAGTAGACGCTGTAGCTCTTGTGTGGCAGCAGAGGAAGGTTCCAGAAGCCGTCGTAAGTTCGGTTGTCTCCGACGGTGAAGGGCAGCGGCGTCTGGATGCGAGCGGCTGGGAACTCTGCGGTGAAGTAGTACTGTGAGTTCAGCACGGACGCGTTCTGGAAGTGGATGGGAATCGGGTAACAGCGCAGGATCTCAGCGGCTCTCCGGGAACGACGCGGACGCTCCTCTTCTACCACCACCTGATACACACTGCACACACACACACACACACACAACATGTGAGATGTTGGAGGGATTCTGAGAAGGAACTGCAAATATACAAGATATACTTGTCAAACAAAACAAAATAAATACATAAACTTAAGTGTTTAGTGAATTTAGTGTTACATTTTTCCCAATTCCAAAACGGTATGGTATGTTTTCTACCTTAATAAATAAATATTTAGATATTATTATATTTTATATATATGATATTTATCTCCCAACCTGTTCTTTGTAGCAGTCAGTCAGGAAAATAACTATTTATATTTGTTAAATAAAATAATACATACAAATGAATAAAATAACAATGTAAAATGTGGTATAAAAATATATAAAATCAAAAAATATATATATTTAAAATAAATGATGATATGTGTGCAATAGAAAAATATTTAAATCAATAACAATACATAAAACATGTAATATAAAATATCTAAAATGTAAATTAATCCACACACACACACACACACATATATATGTTTTGTATTTTAAAATGTTAAAATTCTATTATGGCATTCCGACAAGACACCTGTGTTATGAGCAAGACAGTGTGAGCTTCCAGCAGAATCTGGCGTAAACATCTGACTGGCAAATCACAAACACACAGCAGCCAAACGGCTTCAGCAGGAACATATGAGCGGCGTTCCTGGAAAACACACTGACTCCATGTTTGCTTCAACAGGACAGTGTTTAGCCGGGATAATCCGCTGGACCGGCACCGGCGCTGTGATGCGAGCCAAGAGTCTTCCTCTGAACACATTTAATTAACTGGCTAAAGCCGGCGGCCCGAGGCTCGCGAGAGAGACGTCTAATTTATAGCCAGATCCATCTGCAGGGGATTTAAACAGTATGAAATAAAACCAGATCACAGTCCAGCCTCGCTATTCTCTGATATTAAAACACTGAACTTTGACACACAGGGCTGAATTTCTACTCAAGCCCAGAGGAAAAGAGCCAAACAGCAGCAAATGAGAGTCGGGTCTCGGCACGCTGGATATGGAGGAGAAATAATGGAATACCAAAAGACGGATGGGAAGCTTTTTTCTCCATTTCGCCAGGCAGATGAAGGAGTCTTACAAGGATATGGGCGTCTGAGACATGCTGAGACAAATCAGATGAAGGTGAGAACACAAGCTGCAGAGCGGCGGGTCGCATTATTACACCGGACTTCCTCCTGCACTTCCTGCACATCCAGCAGATGGAGAAACACAGGAGACAAACGAGCTGCTCTCTCAGAGATCAGAGATCACTAAACACTTCAGCTACCTGTGTGCTACAGTCAACAGACTACATCCACACACACACACACACACACATCCATCCACCCACCTACACATCCCTCCATCCATCCACCCACACATCCATCATCCACCCACACATCCCTCCATCCACCCACCCACCCACACATCCATCATCCACCCACACATCCATCCACCTACACATCCATCCACCCACCAACACATCCATCCACCCACCTACACATCCCTCCATCCACCCACCCACACATCCATCATCCACCCACACATCCCTCCATCCACCCACCCACCAACACATCCATCCATCCATCCATCTACACATCCATCCACCCACCAACACATCCCTCCATCCATCCACCCACCAACACATCCATCCATCCATCCATCTACACATCCATCCACCCACCAACACATCCCTCCATCCATCCATCTACACATTCATCCACCCACCAACACATCCATCCATCCACCCACCCACCCACACATCCATCCACCCACCAACACATCCATCCACCCACCCACCCACCCACACATCCATCATCCACCCACACATCCCTCCATCCACCCACCCACCAACACATCCATCCATCCATCCATCTACACATCCATCCACCCACCAACACATCCCTCCATCCATCCACCCACCAACACATCCATCCATCCATCCATCTACACATCCATCCACCCACCAACACATCCCTCCATCCATCCATCTACACATTCATCCACCCACCAACACATCCATCCATCCACCCACACATACACCCACACATCCATCCACCTACACATCCATCCACCCACCAACACATCCCTCCATCCATCCACCCACACATACACCAACACATCCATCCACCCACACATCCATCCATCCATCTACCAACACATCCATCCACCCACACACACATCCAACAATCAATCCACTCATCCATCAACAAATCTTTCCACCCACAGATCCATCTACCAACACATCCATCATCCATCTATCCATTCATCCATCCATCATCTATCAATCTATCTTATCCGTCAATCTATAAATCCTTTCACCCTTCCATCAGTTAATCTATTTGTCCATCCATCCATCCATCCATTTATCCATCTACTCATCCCTCCATCCACCCATCATTCTATTCATCCATCCATCCTCTATCAATCCATCCATTCATCCATCCATCCATCCGTCAATCATCCATCCATGCAATCATTATACATCCATCCATCCTTCTATATATTCATTCATCCATCCATCCATTATCCATCCATCTATCCATCCATTTTATACCATCCACCCACAGAACCATCCATCAATACATTATATACCATCCATCCACCCACACTTCCATTCATCCATCCATCTTCTGTGTTTTATTGAAGCGTTTTGTATTTGTATATGTTTGCTCTCTTCTCTAAGCTCTGTTTATTACAGCAGCAGTGAAGTCAAAACTGCAGCTCGACTCTTTCAAATGAAACCGCAATTAAAACCTGTGATTGGTCTAATTAGCTGAACATTACCCCAGACTGATTGATAATTGAATTAAGAGGGCTTTAGGTTAATCAGATACGGATTAATTATTTCACAAAGGTTAATAGAATGAATAACTTTTGTTGGGGAATGATTTATTAATTCCTTAATCGCCTACATGATGTTCAGCTGTAAATCTGCTGAAATACAGCAATAAAATCTAATAATCTGAAATAAATATTACATCCATACACACACATTCTGCATTTATAATCACAGATGTCTTCAGATCTATGTGGTTATTAATAACATCAAAATCTAAAATAAAGATTTTCATCAGAAATATAATAAAAATATATAAAATCTGATTACATTTAAATAAATTGTTAAGCATTTATATTCATAAATACAATTTAAAATGTAATTTCTTCTATTGCAAAAACAAGACCATGAATATACAAAATATCTTACTACTGTAGTTACTTTATTGTACAATTTATATTTTACCATTTAATTCCTAACTTTTCAAAATCATAAAATTAAAATAATATAAAATAATAAATTTAAGTTTATATGGATAGCACTTTAACAATAAAAATCGTTGCAAAGCAGCTTCAAACTAAAAATAAGGCCTTTAAATTATATTTAGAAGTAGCTCATAAATACATACATTTAAGATTTTAGTAATTTTTAGTGATGTGGTATTATATTTTTTCTAACTTTTCCAGTTTAATTAAAATTAATAAATATAAATAAACATGAATAAATTAACTTCACAAGTTTAAGTGCTTTCAGTGTGGTAAGTTGGGCTATCGGAGTCTACTTTATATCAATATAAATTGACATGAACTTTACACAAGGTAATAATGACTGTAAATGTTACTGTTTTTAGACATGTAGGTTTTCTCTTACTCACATCCGTCAGCTTCGTTCATTCACCTTAGAAACTCGTCCTTTAATTAACGTGGAGCCAGGGCAACCGAAGCCACCGGAGCGCTATGTGAGCGGATGCTCGTTAGAAACACATAATCAGCAGACGGACAATACAACAAACCAATAAAACCTGCATCAACATCAACAGAGCGAGAGAGATGACTGCAGCCCAGGTCTATTACTCTCCAGAACACCATTGAGAGATGATCAGATGATTCATGCTTCAGTCTAAGAGTGATATCTGTGAACTTAACGTGTTGATCAGAGGATTTAAAACCATCTCTGATTTATTCCCTCTCTCTCATAAACCTGTCAGATTTACACCTGCTGGGGATCAGCGTCTGAACACAAAACACAAAGCCACTGATTCAGATCCAGATTCAGATTCAGGCAAATTTACAGTCCAAGACTCTGAGACAGGAAACAGATTTCAGGATGGATTCTAGAAAAACCCCAACCAAACCTGTCCAGGCCATTAAATAAAAAAATACTGTACTGTGGTAAAAGTATTAAAGCCACATAAAGTATTAAAGTAAATTTATTTTATTTTAAAATAAATTAACTTTATTTTCAAATAATAAAATAATATATATATTATTATTAAAGAAAGTCCTCATTTGAAAAATATGGTGAGACAAAAATTTAATTTAAATAAGATTGAATAAAAATAATAAAAATGAAATAAACTATTAAATTAAATAAGAGAATGCATAACAGTAAAGAGAATATTTTAATATTTTATATTAAAAAAAAAATATGAAAATACTGATTCTAACACTAAGCCTCATTTTATTTCTTTTTGGTGTCGAAAAAAGTTGAGCCCTCAAAAAAACAGACCAAAAAAAAACCTCCTAAAATGTTATGAAAGATAAAAATACTGTTGTGAATTCCACAGAAGCTAATAAAAATCAACTTTGAATAAAGTATCATAAAATGCCACTCGGGGGGCTGTAAAACCAGCACGACTGCTGCTTCTGCCGTTCTTTAAGAGGAACCGGGGAAATCAAAGAGGATAAAGATTTCTAAACATATAATCCACGCAATAATAAAAGCTGCTTTGTGTCATCACAGAGACTCTCCTGACTGAACCCGAGTCCTGAAGAAACAATAGCAGTGGATAAACAGAGAAAAGAGCAGAGGCAGATACACGGCGCCCCGGGGGACGAGAGCGAGAACGATCTGCAGGAGAAACTATCTCCAGAAACAGAGGAGAGAGAGATGAAAACTGCTGCGTGGGAGACACAAACAGTAGCGAAACTGACAGACGCTAGCCCTGATCCCTTACGAGCGCATTGTGGCAGATGAGTGTGTCCTGCCAGACATCAGAACACATCTCATCTTCTGTGAATAACTGGAGAGAACACGGCCAACACGCGCTCGCTTTCACTTCAGTCCCACGCACTCGTATTCAGAGCAGTCCAATCACATTCATGATGAGCATGAAACATCTGCTGCTTGAGACGCGGTTTAATCTCGTTTCGGCCTCACTGTCATGTTTTCACATTTACACGCATCAGACACAAAAGACAAACCAGCTGTGACCAATTTCTGCCAAAACACACACCGTGATACTCACTGGAAAAACTGTGTGAGCATGGAGCCACACACACTTTATTCAAATAATACTTAAAATAGTAGATCTTTATTGTCAGGAGCATAAGATACATATTTCTATACTAAAAAAATAAAAAAAATAATAAAATAAAAAAATATTTAAGGTAAAAATGCTAATTTTCTATTATAAAAAATTATTAGTATACATTGAAAATTTGCCGTAAGCATATATTTACACATTTTTTTTGCATCAAAGTAATAATAATTTAGGGTAAAATTTAATGTCTTAATTTTTCAAAAAATATTTTTGATACTTATAGAGTATAAAGTCACACACAAAAAAACTAAAATAAAATTAAAGACACTTTTTGTATAAATAAAGTAAACAAAAATAAAATAAATGTAAAATAATAATAAGCCAAATTAATTGTAATTGTTGTAATAACAATAATGGGAATTTTAATTGAAAATGTATATATATATATATATAAAATATTTTTGATGTTTGAGATTTTGTTTCATCTCACATTCGTGTTTTTACATTTAAACGCATCGAGTATAAAAAACCTCGTCTCAAACCAGCTGTGACCAATTTCTGACAAAATAGACCAGGAATGCGAGAGCGTCTAAAACAGGTTTCTACTTTCATCCAGCTGTGCCACTTTGCTGGGTGCTTCTCTAATGTCCCCCCAGCTTCACCTGAACACCGTCTCAATCACATGATCTCTGTCAGAAACATAAAACCTGTTACACTGAGCTTGAGAGACATGAACCGTGCTTTCATCAAAACAATGTTTTTTTTCTATATTTTATTTCAGGTTTAAATAACTTAATTTTTATCCAAAACATGTTTTTTTAATCTTTGTTTTTATAGTTTATATTTTTAACTAACTTCATTTTTATCCAAAACATGTTTTTTAATCTTTATTTTTATTGTTTATATTTTTAACTAACTTAATTTTTAACCAAAACTTTTGATTTATTTATTCTTAAATAACAATCTGAAAATGCTGTTCTATGAACCTTTTCTCTGTTATGAGAACGTTCATCAAATATAAATAAGGTTACAAGGACGTGTTGTCCTAACATTTATATAACTGTTAAAAAATGTAAATGAAAGTTGTGAGAAAATTCCCTGTTAAGTATCTTTTCTGAACTTGCTAAAAGTCGTCAGAACTCTGGACATGACATCCTGCTGCCGTCTCGACTTCTGCTTCTGTTTCTGTGACTCTTAATGGAGGCTTTTAAGCACCGCAGGAGCAGAGTCACAGCAGACGACGGACAATTCCATCTGCAGCTTCACGCTGGTCCGCCGAAGCTCTTTCAGGCCTGTTTGAGCGCTGTAATAAGAGCAGCTCGTGGGGTGATCTGGTATCACATCATCTGTGTGTAACGTCTCATACAAGTGTTTCAATAACACTCACATTTCCATGCATTCACTCTGCCGAGGCTTTTATCCTCACTCTCTGTACCACACAGGTTGCATTAAATGCGACCCTCGATCAGAACGATCTGCCAAATAATGAAGAAGCTGCAGACATTATCATCACGAGCACAAACACACATGAAGTGCTGCTGAGAATCCCTCGGCTGTGAGAGGAATCATAGGAATCAGTCTCAGAAGGCAGGAGACATCAGGACACAATCTAGCACTGCAGGTTTCTGAGCGAAGGAAACAGTGTTTTCAGCATGAGACATCGGCTTTGCTCTTATCTTCAAAAGACAAGAAGAGCATCAAGCCGGGGCAAACACACAAACACTGACACCACATTAACAGAGTCTAAAATGAACAGCGTCTCAGCTCAGTTACTTTTGATCAAAGTCAAAGGACTTTTTTTTATTTTGAAGGGATTACATAATAATAATTGTTAAGAGATGCACCGATATATCGGCCGATAATCAATATATTGGCCTCCTTGTAAATTACACTATATAATCAACCCTGATATAATAGATAGTTGAAAAAAAATTGCTCTTATCAGCCGATACTGATTATCAGCCGATACCGATTATCAGCCGATAATCGGTATCGGCTGATAAGAGCAATTTTTTCCACTATCTATTATATCATGGTTGATTATATAGTGTAGTTTACAAGAAAGAGCCAAAACAGGTCAGACTGAAACTCATACAGTTTGTGAAGAAAATCTCTTGTGTTGAATCTAGGGCCGTCAAAATGAATGTGATAAAAACAAAATAACAGATTAAAAAAAGAGCAACACTGAATATTATAAGTTGAATATAATAGCCCCATTATTAATTTTAACCTTTAATGATTTTTCCTTAAGAAAATCAAACTATCGGTATCGGCAGATATTATTCTGAATAATTGGTTATCGGTAACGATGGAGAAATTCTGTATCATACAGCTCTAATAATAATATTTATACTTGATATTATTATTATACATTGTGATTATAACAATGTATGTTAATATAATTATTGATAAAATTTACAAAATAAAATTACTTGAAATAAACATTTGAAAAAATATATATATTTCAGTTGAAGTGTTAAATTATCAAACTAAATAAATTGAAACTAAAAACTAAAACTTATAAAAATGACAAAAATGTAAACTTTAAAATGAATTAAAGTGAAAAATATTACAAGTGCTCAAATTTAATTGAAAAAACAAAAATAGCACATAAATGACTAAATTAAAATAACACTGAACACAGCTGCACTGTAATATAAAAATAAATACAATAATAAGAAAATAGACAATTGTTATTATTATTATTATTATTATTATTATTATTATTATTATTATTATTATTATTATTAATAAAAATATATAATATTTAATTATATATATTAATATATACTATATTTACAAACACTTCTCAACACAATAAAAGTTAGACAGACAGACAGATAGATAGATTATTTTGAACTCTAATGTGATGAAGACGCACCTGACCGGTGCTCCGCGGCTCCGGGCCGGTTTCAGCAGAACGGTCACCGTGCTGTCGGTCTGATTCAGCGGCGTCTCCTGCTCGTATCCCGGCATACGTGGCGCTGTTATGATGGACAGGTGACCGTTAAGCATGTCAAAAACACACACACACACACACATACACACAGCTGGGGCGGCGGCTCTTACGTGAGATCTTGGTGGTGAACTGCGCGGTTTCGGGCGGCCCATATCCTTTGACCGTACTGGCTCTGATGGTGAAGGAGTACGTGGATCCGGGATAGAGACCCGTGAAGATGTGCGATGTTTCGTTGCTGAACTTCAGAATGTCCCCGCTCTGACTGGACAGATTAAACTCCGGGTCGAAGGAGCTGACGGCCTTATAGAAGATCTGAAGACACAAAAACAGCACATCACAGGAGGAAGCCCCGCCCACAGTGCCATCTCATTGGTCCAAAGTCCCACTGCGCATTATTGTGAAACATACGATTTATTTTCTTATTGTGTTTGAAAGTTAGTTTAAGACATAAATATTAGCATTCTAATTTGTAGTGTAAAATACAGTATAATTATTAATATAATTTTACCATACAATATATAGTGATATATTTCCGTCTTCATTTCTATAAAAGTTAAAATAATAATAATTAAAAATAACAATTTACATAAATATTAGTATTGTAAAATAAGAGTAGAATAATTTATTTTTTATTAATAGTTTTGTAATATAATGTAATTTTATTTTACAGTACAATTTTAATTTACAACGGAAATATATTTCGGTCTTCATTTTTAAAACAATACTTACAATAAAATAATAATAATGTAACAATATAAATGATATATTATAATATAATATATTCATATAATTAATATACAATTACAGTAAATTGGAATTTACAAAAGTGATATGTTTCTGCCAATTTGGCCAAAATTATAAATTTCATTCCAATAAAAAGAGGTTTGAGTCAACTTTAAAGTCTAGCTGCAAAGCCAAAATAAAACCCTTAATAAACATATATATTTGATCTATTTATTTGCATGTCATGTGACCATTAACAGATATCAGAAGGCTGGAAACGTGAATGTTTCATGAAATTATTTCATTTCAATCTCTGGTGGGCTTCAATTAAATATTTCATGTCTAAGGTGGACCAAATCACTTGTGAATCCCTGATTTTAAAGAAATAAAGTGTTTGTCTTGAGCTTTAAAACGCAATAACACAAGACTCAGAGCCATTACAATTAGAGGAAACAGGGAAGCGTTTCTGTGTATGATCTCACTCTTGTTCTCTCTGATTCTCTTCTGCTCTCTGCGCTTCTAATATAACTTCATGAAAAGTAGCTGAGCCTTGATTTGAATAAATCATTCAGCTGCTAATGGGCAGCGCGGCTAATGCCACATCATTCTGCGTCCAATTTAAGGCCACAAAGGGAGCGGCGATGGGACTCGTCAGCTGTGAAATACCAAGTGGTTCGCTGCTGTCAGTCTAAGACAGGTAGATGGATAGACGGCCACACTGAAGGAATACCAAACCAATCAATCCCAGGGAATAGAGCTGATAAATAATACACAAACAATTCAGCAACAAATGCACAGGAATTACAGGCTGGAATACACTGGATTTATTAAACGTAAAGTTTATTCTCTCAAAACAGTAAAAGCATGCACCTGTAAAAGACATGCATGTGTTTGTTCAGTCAGTATTCTGTCTACTAATAGGGATTTTGTCAAGCAACAAGCTCCGCCCCAAATGCATGCTATTGGTTGAGCTAGGGGTTTTCAAACTGGGGTGCAGGGAAAAGTTTAAAAATAATAAATCTAAATAAAATTATTACTCTAAATAAAGAAAATACATAAAAAAATACTATAATTGAATGAATAAATAAATAATCAAATAATAATTAAATTAATAAACATAGTAAATAAATATATGAAAAGAAATAAAAATAGATTAAACGATACAAATTATATTAAAATAAACTAATAAATAATAGAAAAAATATATTAAAACAACAAGTAAACAATAAAATACTACAATATAAAAAGATAATAAACCAAACAGTACAGTAAAAAAAAGTCGTAACTTAATAGAAATTAAATATAGTATATATCGATATCTTTATCCATGAAAATATACAGCTGTCTCACATCAAGGTTATCAAAGTTAACTAAAAAACAAAACAAAAATGTGCTATTGAAATAGAAACAAAAACAAAAACAAACACAAAAACAAAGTTACTAAAACTTCATACTATATATATATATATAAACCTAAATATAACCTAAATATACATAAATGTGTATTACAAAAACACAACAAAATTACAAAAACTTTAATAAAAAAAAAAAAACTAGAAGAGCACCTCAATGATACTAGAATCAGACTGCTTCACATGAGGATGATCATATGTGGGGGTCCATGTAATATAAATAACCAAAAACATCTGCGTTTAAAGCAGTTCTCCACAATACAGAAACCTGACAGGAGCAGGAGTGAAATAAAAACACACGTATCCAATTCATAAAGGTTATGGAGGCCTGACCCCAGATCAGGACATTTATCATGATCACAGCGCTGCTCCATCATTACTGTGTTTCTGAGCAAAGCACTTAACCCACAATGCACTGGGGCGACTCGCTGTCTGTGCAATTATTGCTCTGCACGTCACTGCAGCTAAACGACATCACCTCAACTCCACAGAAACACTCCGTACCGGCACAAACCTACGTGAGCTTCCCGAAATGCCACAGAGGAGCGATCCTGCCGGAAGTCGAGCGACTCTAATCAGGCAGAAAGCTTTCGTTCGCTCCTTCTCCCTTTGCAATCGGCACAGATCTCCACTCTGACAGGCGAGCTTGAAGGCGAGCGCGATGACAGAATGTAATTTCATAACGTGAATCTGACAGCTTAATTGGTCACATTTCCACAAATGAAGTTCTGCAACAATGACTCTTTTGAGCCGTGCTTTGTTCCGAGTTTCCAGCCGCAGAATGAGTCACGCGCTTCAGAAATCACAAAATGAGCACACAATGTAACCGCCAAAATACACTGTGTGCTTCAATAATAGACGGACTGAGACGGCGCTCGCGACACATTTCACTTCCATAATGCAATGCACTCGGAGTCTCTCAAGTCCTTGCATTTTATAGATGCAAGTTTATTTGCTGTCTCAGTGATGGATGCCCTGCAGTGAATGGGTGCCGTCAGAATGAGAGTCTGATAAAAACATCACAATAATCCACAGCACTCCAGTCCATCAGTGAACATCTGGAGAAGACAAAACCTGAAACACATCCAGCATTAAGATGATTTTAACTCAAACACATAGAGTCTATAATCCATAATAACACTTCCTCCAGTGAAAAAGTGTTCTGGTCTGAATCAGGAGAGAAATCTGCACAGATCAAGCAGCGTTTAAACACTTTTTCACTGGAGGAAGTGTTATTATGGATTATTTGAGTTAAAAACATCTTAATGCTGGATTTGTTTGATCTTTTGTCTTCTCCAGATGTTCACTGGAGTGCTGTGGATTATCTCATTCTGACGGCACCCATTCACTGCAGAGCATCCATTGCTGAGAAACTGATGCAATGCTACATTGCTACATTTCACTTCCATAACGCAATGCATTTCCTAGTTATTCAACAAGCCATTTCACATTTAAGAGCTTAAGCTATTCAATGCAGATGACTAATTATGTAGATATCTTTTTTGATAGAATAAAACTGCACTCAGAGCAGGAGCTGAATGGGTGTTTTTTCCTGTGGAGGGAACATGTTTCCTCCTGCCACATTCCTGCTGCGTGAGCTTCCTGTGAGTCCACCGCTGCGGTATGTGCTTCTGTTTGTTCCTACAGTGCCCTACAAATCCCAGACTCTTTTACTGCCACCCAAACAATGAGAATCCCCTCCGACGGTTTGCTCTTCCACACGTCAGATCAGGCTTCACCTGTACTTATAACAACGTCAAAGATAACAGTCGTCCTTCAGTAAGAGTCAATATGGAGAGCAGCTAATCCAGATAACAAAAATATGTGCAAATATATTCAAAACGTTCTGTTTTTGAAATAGTTGGGAAACATTTTTTCTCAGTCATGCAAACGTTAAGGGAACATTCCATTTGCAGTCGTCATGGGAACGCTGCTTTTGAATGTTCTCTGAAACAATTGTAGCAACATTAAAAAAAATGTTACATGAATGTTATTTAAAAGAACATTCGGAAGTAATAGCTACATTGTGGCACCTCCCATCCAATAAATCGCTATATGCTTTGTGTATTACTTTGATATGAATCCGTCTCAGTTCAAATTCTTTCCATTTCATTAAAATATTTAAATATGAAATAGCATTTTGGCGCTGTTTAATGTGGAGTGACACATCATCTCTTTCGCTTTAACAGCAGTTACAGCACAAAATAAACATGAATGAACATCTGAATGTACTGTATGTTAAAAGAAAGAGTACTACTTCCCAAAATCTCATGTAAACGCACAATCAGAGTTTCAAATGTGGAGAGATGACAATAGCAATGCATCACATAACGTCAGCTAGAAGAATGAACTGAGAGGAGCAGTTGCACCATATAACATATTCATTATCATTATCAAATATATGTTCTTTAATATTTCATTTGTGTTTGACTAAATCCCTCAAACAGACGCCATTTAAATGTTTATTTAAAAAAACTGATTGGAGTAGAAATTTCATTGTGTCATTTAAAGCTAATATTACAAAAACTTTGAGTAGATTTTAAGTGTTTGTATTAGGGCTGTCAATCGATTTATTCAAATTGATATTTAATCGCAATTAAATCGCGTGACTGTCATGAATTAACTCACAAAGCAACTTATTCGCACATTTTTATCTGCCTTAAACATAACTTAAATTAATACTTTCCAAGTTTTTAAAACTCTAATCAACATGGGCATTGACAAATATGGAATATTTATGTAAATGAATGTTTATTATTAGTGTAACCATACTCAACATAGAGCATAACGAATTCAGATACAGGTTTTCACAAGTCTTTTTTTTACTATTATATTAATGTAAACAATTATTATCAACTACTTATTATATTAAATAACCTTATTTTATTGGCTTAATTGTTTAGATTTTTATAATACATTACCTTCGTATCGATCTGTTCACATTTAGGTTTAGGGTTGCTGCATAAAAACACGGGTGAATGTTCGCATTGGTCTGAACAAAAACAGCAGACGTTTATTATTATTATCTTTAAGAAATATAGCAGTTTCTCCAACTGTAAACAAAACAGCACAGCAGCGGACTGTATTATTTATTTATTATTTTATTTATTAAATATTATTAAATATTTATTTAATTAAATCATCGCCTCTTGATGTTTAATCGTCACATTAAGCGATATCGCAATTCTGGTCTTTCCCTCCCTACATTTAAGACCTCCTAAAATCATGATTAAGACTTTCTTGTACCATTTAAGACTTTTTATGCCCTTAAATATAATACAACTAAATTTAAGACCTTTTTAGAATTTTTAAGGACCCACTGAAACCCTGAAACAGATAATGTGTGTTGCATTAATCACGTGTTAATAAATTAAGTGCCGTTAAAATGAATTTGCGTTATTAACGGTTTAATTTTGACAGCGATAGTTTCTTTACAAATCAGCAAGTTTCACGTACTCTCGGGTATATTTTACAGCAGTAGTTGAGAGATTTTTTTTCCTTGAGAGAATTTGTCATGTCCTGTACCTGATAAATATCCAGAACCATCAAGTTTGTGAAGGATAATCGAATCGAATTAAAACCAAGCCTAGAAGATATTTCTGTAGGCTGGGCGTGCGATGACTCCTTCTCGTCTCGTTTCGTTCCTGTAGGAGGCTGTAACTGTTGCAGCGGCTCTTTTCTAATAAAGTCTCTCTGCACTGCTGACCTGAGTGGCGTTAAAGTGCCGGCTGCTTACAGATCTAAAGGTTATTCATTTAGATTTATTAGTCAATTAAGTGAGTGTAGAGAATGACATACGGTGGCTTCCTTGGAAGATGAATGCTGAAGCTTGAAGGAATCAGAACTCACTTCGTATTGTTTGATTATGCCGTACGTCTGGAGCGGTTCTCTCCATCGGAGGGCGATCTTCTCCTCGTACGTGCTTCCTCGGATGGACTCGTGCGGGACGGCGCCAGGAACTGGAAAAGAAAAGACGGAGACCGATCAGAGTCTGCTGATCAAACCCGTATCGATCTGAAGAGACATGAGAAGGATTATTCATCTATTCAGTCGAAGGAATATGGAAGTTTGTTGTTCCTTGACCTCTGAACATCTCCAGGTTCAACCTTTGGGCTTGTTGTGTTTTCAAATGTTTCCTCATGAAATATGCTGCTTATACGGACGCTGTTGTCAAATATAAATAACACACACTCAACGCTGAGACCTGACACGAACCAGAACTGAAGCCATTCATGAGTGCAAATGGAAATAAGTTCAACACGAATGACCTTATTCCTGATTATATTGAATTATGTCTGAGGCTCCAGCACAATCATAAACGTAACTTTAAAAAGAAATAAGTTTAATAATAATAATATTGATTTTTATCACGCAGACACTTAAATATAACATTAATGTAAATTTTTGTTGTTGTTAAGATATTTAGTTTTTGCAAGAAAATCTAAATGTATTATAGTATGTCTGACGCTACAGTTAAATCATAAAAATAACAATAAAATATTAATAAAACGTTTTATAAAATTGTCAATGTTTATTATCAAGAATAAATATGACATTAAGATGAAACTTTTTGCTGTTCTGAGGCTACAGCATATCATAAAAAATACCAAAAAAAAAAAAATTGAAACAATGTTTTATAAATAAAAGTGTCTATGTTTAAATTAAGATAACCGTTTTTGTTCGTGAGATTCATTTTTAATTTTTGCAAGAATATTTATAAATTTAACTTGAATTATGTCCAAGGCTGCCGCCAAATCATAAAAAATGGCAATAATATAATATAACATTGTAAATTATAAATTTAAATGTATATTATATTATATTATAAATTATTAATATAGTCATAATAATAAAAAAATACAATGTTTTGTCAATCACGTCTAACGACAAAGCAAATCATAAAAAAATTAAATAAAACGTTTTATCGAAAACATCAATGTATATCATTCAGACTCTTAATGTTACATTAAGATAAATAAAAAAATTCCCCAAGACAATTTATAAATGAAATTTGAATCATATATGATGCTACAGCTAAATCAAAAAATATCCATAAAATGCATTTATAAAAAAATTTCAATGTTTTGTTCAATTTCATTAAAATTAATGTTTTTGCTTTTTTAGGAGTATTTTTGTTATGTCTAACGCTGCCGCAAAATCCTATGAAATAGTTTAAATGCAGTTTTGTTAATAAAGAGTTGATTAAAACTGTGAGTGGACTCTGAATGCTGGTGACTGACCGTCCTCTTCGGTCAGCACGATGAGCTCGTCGCTCTCTTTGACTCCCTCGAGGTTTTGCAGCAGCAGGCGGATGCTGACGTTGGTGTACGGCGGAAGGCTGCGGATGGTGTGCTGCGGCGTGCTGCTCAGAGTATCATAGCATGTCTCCTCGCGCGTCTCCTCTTTACCGTTAGCCATGTAGCGGTACTGCACCGTCAGATTGTAGCTGTAGCAGCGCGTCACGTTGTATCCGAACGGCTCCCAGTGGACTGTCAACTGCTTGGATTGGACGTCCACGACCTGCAGCTGCTGAGGGCCCAGCATGGGATCTGAAACACAGGAGAACGTTTCATCAGTAATGTCTTTCTAAACTAAATATCCATTGTTTTTGTTACAGACAAATATGACCAAATTTAAATATGAATAGCTGTCAAAACTAAAAACACTGTCCACAATGATGAGTCTGTGCATTGGATCTGAACAACTGGAGAAGTGGTTGCATTGTAAAAACACAAAAAGATCTGATATCAAAGACACCAACACTATCTAATCAATTGTATTTAATGTAAATACCATATAAAGTTAGTGCATGATGGAAAAATAAATATCTGTCAATGGGGTCAAAAAAAAAATGTACGTAACCCTCTGATTCTGCTAACATAGCAAAAAAAAAAAGACCATTTATTTATTTATTTATTTTAATGAAATAAATGTACGGCATTTTGATCCATTTATTACCGGTTACTTTTAATTACCTATGCTACTTTCTTAGCATAGACCTGAAACTGATGTAAATTTTGAAAGAAGAATTAAGTTTGGTCTTTTTCTAAAGACAAAAAATGATATATATATATATATATATATATATATATATATATATATATATATATATATATATATATATATATATACACACACACACACACTCACTCTAAAACTTTGAGAAAATCCATAAATCCAATTATGCTCCAAATTTGAAGTTGATATCACAAAACATGAGATTTAGTGTGCACGCAGTACCAAATGTTTCCACTAGATGAAATTCACTTTCTAATAATTTCCAATGCATCATTTTTTGTGTATGTTCACCTTGGAGTTGCCATTTACCAAGTTTCGTTCCATTCCAAAAAAGTTATATAAAAATAAAAAGCAACACGATTTTTCAATTCAACAAAGGTTTATATTGAGACATTTACTAAAAAGTCAGTGGGTTCAGAAAAATGAACTTGATTTATTTGATATTTATATTGATATTTATTCCTGTTTTCAGCACAAACTCACTTCATTTTGGCTTGTAGTGCATCTGCAGTAAATGTGTCTTTAGATATTCTAACTGGAAAACAAGACAGAAAAACAGAGGACGAGACTCATGTGACATTCAGTGCATATTTATCCCATGCTTTAAGGCTTTAAATTGTGCACTGGTGAAATAAGACTTTAAGACCCTCAGAAAGTCTGCCATACTGAAGCTGCGGACGTCAAACACAGAATGAACCGTGCACAGAGCACAGTCTGAGAGGGAAACGAAGCGAAGGCTGGTCTTTATTCAGTGTGTGTGTAGCTGCAGATTAAAACACGGCTCTGGAAACACCTTTTAATCAGCAGCTTGTAAGAAACACTGGAGGTGAGAGCTGAACAGACTCCGAGACGGCACGCATTAATCACTCGGCTCAAATGAAGCTCTTTGTGGAGCCTCTCAGTTACTTCTCACTCAAACACACGCTTAACAAGACAAAGACGCTTCGGCACTAATGAGACGCCACACATGTACAGTATCCAGCCGCTCCGGTAGAAACGGCTTGTTAAAGTTGAACTGCCATCTGTTTTTCTGAAGGAAACAGACTGCGGTTCATCTTTAAGAAGCCTGAGATAATAGGCATTATAATGTGAGATACCGGAGCCGTTCTGCACAAAGCATTAGCTGAAGGAGTCCATGAGCAGCTTGAATCTCTGGAGCAATGACATGCTTTGGACAATATAAAAATAAAAATCATATTATTCTGATTTCTGAAGATCATGTGACACTGAAGACTTGTGGAATGATGATGAAAATTCAGCGGAGCATCACAGAAATAAATTACACTTTAACACAGATTCACACAGAAAACAGATGTTTTACATTAAAATAATATTTCACTATTTTACTGTATTTATGATCAAATAAATGCAGCTCTGGTGAGCAGAAGAGACTCTTCCAGAAACATTATAAACTCCACCAGCACTATACTGATGACTGACTAAACCTCCAGCACTAATAAACTCCTGCCTGCTTAAAAAAGAAGAAAAAATAATAATTAAATCAGTTTCTCTGGGGCGTTTGGAGAAAATACTGCGATTGAAAGTTTCTAATCACATGCGTGAGTTAAAGCCTGATATAAATAAGGGTCTAATCCTGCGCTAACAGCAGCTGAACCTCGCCGTTAGCAGCGAAGCAGCATTTCCATACAAACAGAGTCTCAACGCCTCCGTTCATCTGCCTGTTTTACATACACTTCATCACATCTCCACAGATTCTCCAAGAGGAAGAGTCATGATCCTGATAGTTGTGTGTTATTATATACTTCAGCCACAACTGTGTTCACAATCTCTCATGCATTACTGCTTAAATGAGAAGGTTCTTCACAGATGAAGACATTTCACTGTAAGGGTGTGTGTGTGTGTGATTCTAGCCTTTGGCTTTCTCTGCCACTCAAACTCCTCTTCATCTGTTTTAACTCATTGATTACCTGCCGACATTCAGTGAAAATACCATTAACAGACTATCGATTAACCCCAACAGAGAGGAAAAACTCCAGCAGACAAATCACTCTTATTTACACACACTATCTGCTGCGTGTGTGTGTGTGTGTGTGTGTGTGTTTAGGTGCTGATAAAGCAACACCAGAGGAGAGTGTTCCTTGTGTTTCACTTTGCCACTATAAACAAAATAACCCCAAACAAACTGCAGTCAAGAGATAACACACACACACAAACACTCGAAACACACACACAAACACACACATACAAACATACTCACACACAAAAACACACTCAAAAACTCACTCAAACATATATATATTTTACAAAATGTAATGATATTTTATATATAAAAACGAGTAAAACTTCTTTCAGTATTAACTCATTTTAGTACATTAATAAAAATGCAATATAATAAAAAGTACAATAAATTATGCATGAAAAAAATTACACATCAAGATAACATTACTTTCCTAATATGAAGAGTGATGTGGCTAGCATTTCCTTTGATTCTGCTCTATGAGCTGCAGTGGTTTTCTGGAGGTTCAGCTCTTTCTGAAGGACAATCATGTGTTTCCTGTCACTGAGGTCAGTCTTCCTGCCGCTGACTGCAGGACAATCGCTGTCCTCTGAAGACTTTCCTTCTCTCAGCGTTTAAGCTGCTAACTATCTAAAGCACGACATATTTAAACACATCAGTGAACTGAACAGCATTTTTCTCCGTGACCCCTCTGACCTTCTGCTCAATGGCTCTGCTATAAACCTGATACATACACCTTTATATCAGAAACACTGAAAGACCTTCAGTCCATCCTAGTTTCTTCTTCGGAATGAATAAAACATATATGTTTCTTCTCTGTGAGAAATATACATGCACTATTGTTCAAAAGCGCATTTAAAAGATCAAAGATACAGTAAAAATTACTGCAAATAAAAAAAAAATTGTGTAAATATACTGCATTGCATTTTAATTTAATGCATTCTTGAACTATTTTTCTCACTTGTTTTACATTTTAGATATTAATGATAGAAACATACATTTATAAATATAAATTTGAATACATAATATAAATCATTACAAAATTAAATTAAATACACCTTTGACCTATTTGTTGCAGACCTGAGAACTCGATAGTTATCTTGTTTTGTTCTTGAATCTGTAAATGAATGAATCAGTGAGTCACTCAAAGATAGTTATCTTGTTTTGTTCTTGAATCTGTAAATGAATGAATCAGTGAGTCACTCAAAGATAGTTATCTTGTTTTGTTCTTGAATCTGTAAATGAATGAATCAGCGAGTCACTCAAAGACAGTTATCTTGTTCTGTTCTTGAATCTGTTAAATGAATGAATCAGTGAGTCACTCAAAGATAGTTATCTTGTTTTGTTCTTGAATCTGTAAATGAATGAATCAGCGAGTCACTTAAAGACAGTTATCTTGTTCTGTTCTTGAATCTGTAAATGAATGAATCAGCGAGTCACTCAAAGACAGTTATCTTATTCTGTTCTTGAATCTGTTAAATGAATGAATCAGTGAGTCACTCAAAGATAGTTATCTTGTTTTGTTCTTGAATCTGTAAATGAATGAATCAGCGAGTCACTCAAAGACAGTTATCTTGTTTTGTTCATGAATCTGTTGAATGAATCAGCGAGTCACTTAAAGACAGTTATCTTGTTCTGTTCTTGAATCTGTTAATGAATGAATCAGCGAGTCACTCAAAGATAGTTATCTTGTTTTGTTCTTGAATCTGTAAATGAATGAATCAGCGAGTCACTCAAAGATAGTTATCTTGTTTTGTTCTTGAATCTGTAAATGAATGAATCAGCGAGTCACTCAAAGATAGTTATCTTGTTTTGTTCTTGAATCTGTAAATGAATGAATCAGCGAGTCACTCAAAGACAGTTATCTTGTTCTGTTCTTGAATCTGTTAAATGAATGAATCAGTGAGTCACTCAAAGATAGTTATCTTGTTCTGTTCTTGAATCTGTTAAATGAATGAATCAGTGAGTCACTCAAAGACAGTTTTCTTGTTTTGTTCTTGAATCTGTTAAATGAATGAATCAGTGAGTCACTCAAAGATAATTATCTTGTTCTGTTCTTGAATCTGTTAAATGAATGTATCAGTGAGTCACTCAACAGTTTTCTTGTTCTGTTCTTGAATCTGTTAAATAAATGAATCAGTGAGTCACTCAAAGACAGTTATCTTGTTCTGTTCTTGAATCTGTAAATGAATGAATCAGTGAGTCACTCAAAGACAGTTATCTTGTTTTGTTCTTGAATCTGTTGAATGAATGAATCAGTGAGTCACTCAAAGACAGTTATCTTGTTTTGTTTTTGAATCAATAAATTAATGAATCAGTGAGTCACTCAAAGACAGTTATCGTGTTTTGTTTTTGAATCTGTAAATTAATGAATCAGTGAGTCACTCAAAGACAGTTATCTTGTTTTGTTTTTGAATCTGTAAATTAATGAATCAGTGAGTCACTCATAAAAGACAGTTATCGTGTTTTGTTCTTGATTTAAATCGTGTTTTTGAACAAATCAGTTGAATTAATGAATCAGTGAGTCACTCATAAAGACTAGTTATAAAGAAAGTTATTTGTCTTCGAATAAATCAGTGAATGACTCTGTTATAAAGACAGTCACCTGACAGTAACTATAAAATCATCACATGATATAATGCTGGCTTTTATATCAATATTGCTGATAATAATCAGGCTGATTTTACTGATTCAAATGTTTTAGTTAAAAAAATCTGTTATACTGGCGTGCATAAATCAAATTAATTACATATTAAATGTATTCAGTATTATTATTATTTATTAAATATTAAATATATACAATTTTTACAAAAATTATATAAACAATGATAAACAATAAAAAATAATAATTGAATAAATAAATAAATGTAATTAATATAAAGTTTATTAAATCATGAATATTTTAAATAGATTTAGTGTGTTTTTTTTACTTCTTACACTCAATTAAGTGAATCTAACAGGCTGTTTGGCTGAAATGATGCTTACTCGAATTAAAAATAGATGAAATCAAGATGAGTATCTGGTGTTAGAGACTTTGCTGACGTATCCTGAGAGTCTGTTGAGTTTCAGTCCAGCGAGGAAACTCTTCCATGATAACCAGGGAATAAAGAAACTCAATCTGAGAGTGAATATCAAAAGCAGCGAGAGTGTTTCATGTGTGCACCGAGCTTCGAGTGTGTCGTTCACGTCTGTTTCAGAAAACAGAGACAGCGCGAGTGGAAGAATCACGGCCGTGCCGCATTATTGTTTGTGAAGCCCCTCGGCGGGAAGCAGCAATATCAACAAACCCATCTAGGCAACAGCGCTGCTTTCATCCTTATCAAAGCGCTTTCATACGGCTGGAAGTGGAGCAGTAATGACAGCTTTTGAAAACCCACAATCAAAACTCAATCACTCTACCCAGAGTGCACTTCTGCACAAAACTGTGGACGGACCCGTGTCAATGCCACCTGATTCGTCTTCACTTCCTGCGTCTGTTCACTCGCTGATGATGATGATGTCATCACCGTTAACCTTCTTTACCGCACTGATCTGAGGTCAGCGATCACACCACATCAGACTGAGCTTCTACAGCAACCCTCATTAGGGCTCTTCACTAAATCCAACAGAACTCCCTAACGAGTGTGAGTGAGAGAGAGAGAGTGAAACACTGACACCACATTCCCTCTGTACAGGCAGCAGCTCACCTTACACACACACACACACACACACACACACCGTATCTGATGAACAACAGAGTCCTCATCACACACATGAATATATATTCAAAATACAATAATAATATATACCACTATCCGAGACAGAATAGAATAGAATAGAATAACACTATTTATTCAGGGTGAGTAAATGATAACAATTTTAATTTCTGGGTTTTTAATTGAATATTTATAAAATATAATAATTAACATTTGTAATGATTTCATATTAATAATACTATAAATATAATAAAAATATATAATTTAGGGTGAGTAAATGACAAAATTGAAATATTTCATATATACACACACACAAACACACACATATATGTGTTTATTCAGGATTTGTATATTTATATTATATAATAATAATAATATTTATAATTAATATTTATAAAAAAATAAAAAATAATATTTTAAACCTAATCAAATAAATATAATTTAGAATCAGTAGATTAAGACAAAATACATTTTTTGTTTATTTATTTTTTATTTAATATTTATAATATATATTTATTAATATTTCTGAGTAAATGATGACAGAATTTAAATTCTGGAGGTGCTTTGAGGGACTTTGTCTGCATGTGCAGTGCAGATTCGGGAAGCGCTGTGTGTTCATCTTTTGGGTTCCTCTCCGTGAATCTGCTGCTTTCCAGGGAGAGGAAGAAAGGACTCCGGAGTAATGCCCTACTTCAGGGATAAAAGGCAGGTTTACTCTATTTACCACACTGCTCATGTCAAATGAATTATAAAGAGCTGCTCAGATATGCAGGTCTGTGCACTCTGAAAACAGACGCTAATCGTGTTTGTTTCACTGCAGCTCCAGAAGATCAGGGAAAGACAGAAGGCTCTCCTCAAATGGCAACATGAGGAAACATTACTATCAGAAGGCATAATAAAAGTCCTGTGGATAATACTGCTTCACAACCTCTAGCTACGAGAAAACCCTCACACACACACACACACACACACACACACACACAGCCTGAAGTCCCTCAGATGCTAATATCACATCACACCGCACTAGTGCTAGTAAATCTGGTTAAAGATCTGTGCTAGTAACTCAAAACTAAAACCCTGAGGTTTGAAACCTGAATCCTAAATAAGACTAAATAAATCTAATCTAATCTCCTCCAGATTATCCTACACAGAGCCTGAGCACAAATACAAGAATTCAATATTACACATTTCAAGTATTAAAGTTGACTTTAATCGTAACTAGCATTAGACGTATTTTTTTATTATTTTTTATTTTTTTGCATTTTCTTGTTGATTTTTGGTGAACATTCTGCAGAATGTTGCAGATTTGACTGAGATTTATCAAATCAGATTAAACTAGAGTGTGTTAACCTGTTATATTATTGGTAATGACAACTAAAACAAAATTAAACATTTAAGATACATTATACGAAAACAAAATTACAACTAATATGACTGGAAAAACTGGAACTAAAATAAAATAAAATATGTGTGTGTGTGTGTGTGTGTCTGTGAGTGAGTGTCTGTGTGTGTGTGCGTGTGTGCGTCTGTGCGTGTTTGTTTGTTTGTTTTTGTGTTGTGTGTGTGTGTGTGTCTGTTTGTGTGTGTGTCTGTGTCCGTTTGTGTGTGTGTGTGTGTGTGTGTGTGCGTGTTTGTGTGTGTGTTTGTGTGTGTGTCTGTGTCTGTGTCTGTGTGTTTGAGAGTGAGTGTGTGTGTGTGTGAGAGTGTGTGTGTGTGTGTGTGTGTGTGTCTGTCTGTTTGTGTGTGTGTCTGTGTCTGTTTGTGTGTGTGTGTGTGTGTGTGTGCACGTGTGTGCGTGTTTGTGTGTGTGTGTGTGTGTGTCTGAGAGTGTGTGTGTGTGTGTGTCTTTGAGTGAGTGTCTGTGAGTGAGTGTGTGTGTGTGTGTGTGTGTGTGTGTGTTGGAGGAGCTGTCAGACGAGCGTCTGTGTCTCTCTGAGCGTCAGATTCGTTCTCTGCTCCTCTGCGCTCCGCTTCTCCCAACAGGAAAATTAAAGGCGTTGATCCCGCTGGAAATGAGAAACTAAATCTCTCACAAAGCTAAAAGACACTCTTGAAAGTCACCTTCAGCTCGGCACGAGTCCTCACCGCAAGAAAAATGATCCCGACGGAGGAGGAAGCAGAGGAAGAGGAATCAGTTCAGCACTTATCAGCGCAGGCGTACAGTAGAGGACAGAAAGAGTCGTGTTCAGGGAGCAAATGAACACCATACAAACTCATTATACTGTCTCATTTAAATTCTATTTAAATTCTACATACAGTATATTATATTTATACTTTTTATATATATTTTCAGTATATCAACAATACATTTTAGGAAACAGCATGCTTTTATTTTAGTAACTGATATATATATATATAATTATATAATTTCACCCCCAAATAGTACTATAAATATCATATTTTATTGTAGCATTTTCAATATAACTTATAAAAACTATATATTTTTTTTATTATTATATATATTTTATTTTATATATATTTGTATTTACATTTTAATAAAAATGTATGACAAATAATATAAAATTTTATCTAATATAACAATTTTCATATTATTATTATTATTTTTTTTAGTAGTATACCGGAGGGAGAGTAGCGATGTGTTTCTGTGGCTCAGATTCTCTCATCAGAGTCAGACAGTAAATCAGGGCGAGACGAGCCGCCGGCCGCAGCAGAAGGTCGTTAGAGAAGAGCTGGTCTGTGTCTGGAGTCTGTCACACTCCTGTCACTCTGTGCCGATGGTATCCGTCAGAATTTGTCAATTACAGCGTTGCGTTCGCATGCTCGGATAGCCAAGAGCTTCTGTCGCGCGAGTCCAGAGATAAAGAGAGCAAACGACATCGTCTTTCTGTGCTCTTCTTCATGCTGTCAGTAAACGCTTCGTCTCTGTCCAGAACCAATGCGCTAACCTGACCTGCTATTTCCAGTATGCATTCCTAATGGTGCTCGCAACACCAAAACATGGGTTCGAATCCCAATGAGTGCATTATTTTGATATGAGCGTCTGTCAGAAATGTAAACATGATAAATGAAGCAGAAGTAATATCAGACGTATTTTAGTATGTCTATTTTGACTCATTTGATTTATAATAAATATTAATAATGCAAAAAATAACCCTCTTTTTCGCAGATATTTGGATGCCATTGCACAATCTTGCATTCATCGTTTCTGTGATGTGAAAATCGTGGAGAGAATCACAGAATACAATAAAATCAAATATTACAATAATTTATAGTATAACATACATTGACATGTGACAAATTTTGCATGGATACATTTTGAAATAAAGTTGGTAAACTTATAATAATTTATAAAGTTTATATAAGTTTTTTACATATATATATATACAAAATAAGTGTGTCAATACATTAAATTATTTAATGTTTATGTATTTCAATATAAATATATATATGCAGCAGTATAACATGGTAGTACCATAGTAAGTCCAAAACAAAGAAAGCGTTTGTAGTTTATCAGAAATCCTCTGCTGTTCTGTCGTTCTCTGTAAAAACCGTCAGCACAAATTTATGCTAATGATCGGACATCCAATGGAATGAAATGATAATTTATGTAAATGCAGTTTTGCCATTCCACTCTTTACTGCCTCAAGCACCTCTCATCCGATTGGCTGATGAATCCTGTGATGCGCTAATGGGCAGTTAGCGCTCAGGCTAATGGAAAAGCTATTAGCCTGGTGTGGGAGTGTCACGCGGTGACCCTGAGCGCTAATACAATCACAAAAGTCATTGGAAAGGAGAGTCATTGCACCTGCTTAATTACTGTGATAATTGCGTGTGGTTTGCTGGGGGCCCGGGGCTCCGGCGGCGTGATGCTAATGTGCCCGGCACTGTGATGAACACTTAATAACGCTAATGCTTTCCTGCACCATTACTAGAGAAACACATGAGTGTTAGAACCGCTCGTACTTCATCTAAACAACTACTAACACAGTGTTTATTTGGGTAATGAACTCCTCGTGAGTCCAGAAAAGAGCTCCATTCGTGCTGAGGATGCTTAAAGTTAGCTCCACTAACGACTCACATAAACGAATTTCAACACACTGAATGGTGCATCAAGACACAATGACAACCAGCGATTGGGAAAACTGAACAACAACTTTAAGATTCATTGTAGTGAATCAGTTTGTGGTAATGAATCAGATCATTTTATTGAATCAGTTCATTGTTGTGAATCAGTTCAGTGTGGTGAATCAGTTCAGTGTGGTGAATCAGTTAATTGTAATGAATCAGTTAATATAAGAATGAATCAGCTAATTTTAGTGAATCAGATTGTTGTTGTGAACCAATCTGTAGTAGTGAATCAGTTCATTTTAGTGAATTAGTTCATTGTTGTGAATCAGTTCACTGTGGTGAATCAGTTTTTTGTAGTGAATCAGTTAATTGTAGTGAATCAGTTAATATAAGAATGAATCGGTTAATTTTAGTGAATCAGTTTGTTGTTGTGAATCAATCTGTAGTAGTGAATCAGTTCATTTTAGTGAATTAGTTCATTGTTGTGAATCAGTTCAGTGAGGTGAATCAGTTCAGTGAGGTGAATCAGTTTGTTGTTGTGAATCAGTCTGTTGTAGTGAATAAATTTTAGTGAACTGACATCATCACTTGTGGTATAATGACAGGGATTTTTCACCTGCACACTTGGTGCGGGCCCTGAGCGGTGGGCCCGGGGCCCCGGTGCCGCCCTCGTTGGGTCTGGTGAGCAGCACGCTGATCTCGTACTCGGTGTCGGGGTCCAGGTGGCCGATCTTGTGGTTGGGTTTGTCGACTGGTTGGCTGTCGATCAGGCTTCCAGAAAGCGTGCGGTACTCCACCTCCTTCTCGATGATCGGCCCGTCTCCGTTGATGGAGTTTGCGTTGAGCTGGATCCACATGTAGGTGGCGCCAACCGCCGTCAGCTGAGGAGGAGCGATGGGGATCGGAGGCTCTGAGAGACAGACACGACATCAATATTATCACAACACAGAAGGACATTTCAGCCATCAAATTTTTTTAAAATATGTAATGTAATAATTATGGGTGTGATCGAAGCAGAATACTTTATTCGGAATGGCACGGATAATGGCTTCAAAAACAGTAAAGGTATAATTCTGCCTGAATATTCTGCTGAGGTTGGCACAGTCTGGTGTTGGCTAGATAACAGTTGAACCAGGGGATCAGCTCAGTATTATACACAGACCTCTAAATAAACTTACGTAAACGTTAACGTTATGAATGAAAAGAACGGAAATCAAACACAGCATTGCTGTTGCCTCACTGTGCATCTGTCAGAAATCAGAGCTTGGAAAGAGTTATATCACCTATAATAATACACCATACATGTTCTATTGTTTGCATATATTTAAAAGGCAATGATTTACACCTTAGGCTACGATATACGAATGAATGGAATAAGCACAGCGCGCTCACCAATCAAACAGCCGCGTTGCACGTCTCAGTCTCTCAAAAACCAAACCAGTTCTCTCTCAAGAGTAGGCTAATAATCAACTTAGATATGGATACATTTTCTACTTGCTCTACATGTTTGCATCTTTATCTTTTGCTGGTTTGCGTGGCACACGCGCATTTGTTTAGTGAAGTTCACAAAAAGTCTCGCTTAAAGAGTTCTGCGTAATGAAAATGTGCGCATTAAATTGATTCAGTCGAGTTCAAATGATCACTAAAAATTTGTCATGACATCTCTCTGCTTGCATGATAAATATTATTTTAGAAATTAATATTTTAGTTTAACACTGCATACTTGTTCAGTGATAACTATGAAAAAAGACGTTGTACGATGTTGTATCCGAATGCAGATACGTACGAAAAATGTTGTGATTGTAAAAATTTTAATATGTAATGTCAGTATTATAAAGTTTTAACAATTTACATATGTAGCTAATTGTTGCATAAGGCTCTGAATTAATACGCGTTTATTGATAAGAGCCCTTTAAAATAGTTTCATTTATAGTAACATGAACCACGAGTAGTCGAGTAACTCGAGTTTTTTTCTTAATAAGAAATCGACTAGCAGAAATCACTAGTCGTGCAACCCTTAATACAGTATATACACACACACAAACACACATTTCTCATTTTTGTTTCAGTTGAAGTTCTAAAAAAATAAAAATTAAACAAACTAATCAAGCTCAAAATGGAATATTCAAATTTTTTGAGAATTTTTAACTTTCCTAAGATGTAAAACTTAACCATCAGAATTAAAACAAAATATTTCAGTTTTTGTGCAATATATCTAGAATATAAGAATGTTTTTTTTTTTATTGAATTACAAAAAAAATAGAGACCTTTTCCATGATATTATAATTTTTTTTTTTGGTCGTCAGCTGAACTCTCGAAGGCTAGTCATTTTCTTAATGAAATGCTGAGATGAGTGAAAAGCCGCAGATCAACAAAGAGCTGCTTAATTCTGCCCTGTGTCTCTGGGCTTTAATATTAAGTGGCACAATTAAGCACCGGCGCGTCGCTCGCGCACAAAAGCCACAACATGCAATCTAGAGCGAAATCTTCAGACGGGCCTGATTCCTCTGAGCTAATGACTTAAACCAATTAATTTCCTGACCTTCATTGTTTCAGATGAGCACAATTTCATTAGTCGCCACCCCAGCGGTCTCTTGGAACCAAATTCTCTAATGGCATGTTTGACCTAGATGAATATCCAGGAAAATAAAATAAAATAAAATTTTATTTAATAATAAAATTTTATAAAAATAAAAAATAAATAAATTACAACTGTAAAAAATAAAATATATTTTTTTATACAATTATAGAAATAAAACATTAATAAATTGAAATAAATGTATAAATTAAAATTCTAAAATAAAATTACAAAATATAATGGTAGAAAATGTATATATATATATATATATATATATATATATATGATTTTAAAAAATTAATAAAATTATTAAATATAATTATAAAAAATCAATTTAATAAAAATTATAAATTATAATATGGAGTAAATTAATTTTGAAAAACAGTATCAAAAGCAACTGAGAAAGTGGTTGCACACTGCTATGATATTGATGACAACAATTAAGAGTGTCACTGCTGTCTTTAGAACACAGAAATTACTTCATCTTAGGCAAATGGACAGACGGACGGTAGGCTCAGACTGAGAGCTCATAGCAGCTGAATTGCAGGAGCAGGTCAGTGTAGAGGAACCACACAGCGGCGTATGGATGTGGAGCGTGGAGAATGCCAATTACAGCTGCGCTAATGGAGCATCCATCATCCTGGCAGCTCTGTGCAGGTGTGACCACAGACACGCTCCACTACACCCACAACAACAACAACAACAACAGCGACATCTCTCTCCATCCTCCTGCTGATCGATTCACACACTCCAGACAAACCACACACGCCGAGAAACGCCATGAACATGCACACGCGTGAATGTGATTCACTCCGGCTCACTGCTCGCTGCTGTCAGTCATCACTAGTGCTGGTGCTGCACCATACAGCCCTGCCATACGAAACTTTATATTTCTATAATAATACATACTGGAAAATCCAATATTTCAACATTCATACAATACAGTAAATGTTACTATTTCACCCATCAAAATATCCTCTGCATTCCAAAAAGAGGATTTACTGAAACTAGGCTAAAAAACTATTCTGAACTAATGCAACTTTTATGCATCTTTTTTATTTTCAGAAATAAATAACCAAAAAAAATCCTTAATTTAACTTAATTACTGCTGCCAAAACAAAATGCATGTAAAACTAAATAACGTAGTAAGTAAATAATTGTTTTTAATATGCAATAAATAAATAAAAAGATGAAAAATTCCATTCTCAGAATGAAAATATATTTTTTTATAAAAAGTGCTGGTTAAAAAAAAAAGAATTTTATTGTATAATTTACCATCAAAATTTCTCTACAGTAAAATAAATACAATGCTCTGAACGTCTGCAACTGTTTTATTTCTTTATTTAAAAAATTGACTTAAATGCCATTTTAACTTAAAAATAAATAAATAAATAAAAGTTAAATATTTCCATTGTCAAAAAAAAAGTACAAATACAAATACTGAAATAACAGTCTAACATTGTAAACTTGTGAATTTTATTTTATTTATTTTATTTTAATAAAAAAAAAAACAGATGAAAAATGTGATTCTCAGAATGAAAATATATTTATTAATAAAAAGTGCTGGTTAAAAAAATAAAATAAATTGTGTATTTTATTTTTTTATTGTAAATTTACCATTAAAATTCCTCTACAGTAAAATAAATAAATACAATGTTCTGAACATCTGTAAATGCCATGTTAACTTAAAAAAAAAAAAAGTTAAATATTTCCATTATCAAAAAAACAGTACAAATACTGAAATACAGTTATGGCCAGTAATAAATATTTTAAGCTGTCAAAACTTACTCTGCAGTCTAAAATTGTAAACGTATGCACTTTTTTCCAAAAGCAGGAGAAATTCTATACAGTTTCTTACTTCTGCAACTCTCTGATGAGAAACAGAGTTAGTACTTGACTCGAGTAAAAGTGTAAAATCATGAAACAACACACACGACCCTTTAAAACACTTGTTCAGAGGAACTAAAAGTGTCTCATCATCAGAATCAGAAGACCATGTGACACCAGTGAGAGTACAGAAACCCTTCGATCACCAGAGGTCAGAGGTCAGTGCTCCGCTGCCTGCGAGTGTGTGTTTGTGCACCTGCCGCTCACACACACACACACACACTCATGCGGTCTGTTGGGCTGCACCCTGAGCCGTCTCTGACACACTCTGTCATCAGGAGGTTCTGGGCTTTCTGCAGGTTTGGGGCCGGACCGAGTGAATCTGAGCTAATGTGACGTGACAGAGACCTGAACTCATCACACACTCGCTGTCTGCAGGCCAGCTTCCTCCTCAGAAGGTCGAACATCACACAACTTCCCCTCGCTCGTGTTTTCCTTCTTTCACTGTCCGTCACACACAGAATCTCAAACTACAGTAGCACACCATACACCGAAGAGAACGCTCAAATAACATCTTTAGATCCTGAAATATTAGAAGATAACAATATATGTAGAAAACTTTAAAACTGACATAGTATATATATATATATATATATATATATATATATATATATATATATAAAATCTATAAAAATTTAAATATTTATATATAAATATAAAATGTATATCCATAAAATATATTATATAAAATATAATATTATAATATTTTAAATAAAATTATACATTTAAAATCAAATATAATCTAAATATATCCATAAATTTAAAACATACACTGTATGTTTAACAGTATTATAAATATAATAATAATTTATATATAATTACAATAAAAATATACTTAAAATCCAAAATATTAAAATACATATTCATAAATATAAAACATTACTATAAAACACAAAAAATATATTATAAAACATTTTTAGAAAGTTTGAACAAACAAACTGAAACAAAATATATATATATATATTAGGGCTGTCAAATGATTAAAATTTTTTATCAAATTAATCAGAATTTTCAGTGGATTAATCAGGATTAATCACTATTTGCAATTACACCTGAATCCTAACCATTTTTTTTTTTCTGAAATGCGTACATAAAGATAAATAACAGGACACAGATACATAATTTTCATGTATTGATTCATCAATATGTGGTTCTTTTTTTTCTGAATTTCAAAAGTTTAACATTTACTTAGATCAATTTTACCTGAGCACTATATCAAACCATGCCATTTAACTACAGATAGTGTAAGAGTTTTAGGTGAACCAGTGGTTAAATATAGCCACATATCTATGAAATTATGCATAGAGAAACTCGAAAGAATGAACTCAGAAACACAAACATGCGCCCTCTGCATATGCACTCTTGTTTTTGGGAGGTGTTCATTTGCTCTGCCACAATACTTTAGGATCGATATTTTCACGTTCTGAAGGCTTCAAGTGCCAGCAAAACCAAGTAAAAATGCATATGCTTTTCCAAACAGCTGTAATTTTCGCTGCATTGCATGTAGCGTTCTGCGCATGCGCAGTGTGAAACACAGGACGCTATAACAGGAAGAAGCTCCAGCGTATCAACTACCAAAGTCGTCTCTGTTTATCGAGCTTGGCATGAATGTATTTGAGAGTAACTGGGGTAAAACCTTAAGCTACTTCTGTGTTTTCTTCGCGGCGCTCGCCGCTGTTTTTTACTATCTTGAGAATTCAGAGATCGACGAGACTTTCCTGACCTAAATAATTTGTCACACTGCGCATGCGTGAAATGCGTTAAAAAATTTGACGTAATTAACGACAAACAACTAATTAACTTTGTTAACGCGCTATTTTTGACAGCCCTAATATATATATATATATATATATATATATATATATATATATATATATATATATATATATATATATATATATATATATATATATATATATATATATATATATATATATATTACCAATATAAATATATATATATATATATATATATATATATATATTTTATAACACTACTGGCAAAAAGAACACATTTGAGGCCAGTAAGGTGTATTTTCGGTGGTTAATTCATTGGCAGAAGTTCATTCTGGCACTGCAGCAGACTTGAGTGTGTGTGTGTGTGGGTGTGTGTGTGTGTGTGTGTGTGTGTGTGTGTGTGTGTGTGTGTGTGTGTGAGTGTGTGTGTGTGTGTGAGTGTGTGTGTGTGAGTGTGTGCAGAGAAAGGAAGCATGCTGTAAATGATTTATGACTCTCATTGTGCTGTCACAGGACGCAGGTCAGTCTTGTTAACCTGCGGGCGTCTTTCTCCTGGAGGAAACAGAGCGTTGTGACGCCCCTCGCTGCCCTTGGCCGCTCACACACACACACACACACACACACACACACACACACGAGAATGAGAGTCTCCTACCAAACGTGTTTCACGCCGCCTGACAGGCCGATGTTTAATCTAAAGGGGCAGAATGTAAAATAATACGATTTTCTGAGCCAATTTGGGCTAATAATCAGAGAGAGAGATGCGATGGAGGAGAGGAACCTTCCGCTAACAAACACACGGATAAACAGAGCCAGAATTAGATCTTCTTCTTTTGCATTTACAGTAAAAAAGATATTTTAGGCTGCATGATTTTCTTCATTAACCCGTTATAACATCATAACATCCTCTAGACTACAAAAAGAGCTTCTATTGGAACTAAACGACTGAACTTATGCAACTTTCTTTTCTTTAGTAATTGCTTTTTTTTCTTCTCATTTTCTTTGCAAAGACAAAAATAGCAATTGGAAGAAATGTAGACTTTGATATTTGTGCCGCTTCATTTCCACGGAGGAAGCTGTTGATATTATGGTCTGTGGAGACCAGCGTATAAAGACATCTGACTGAACGTGAGCCGGATATGACTCCACCTCCAGAGAATTATGAGCGATCTCCATCACGAGCGCTCATGAAAACTCACGTTTGACCACCAGATCTCCGTAACTGGACACGCCGACCCCTCTCTCGGAGCGCACGATGCAGCGGAAGCGGCCCGAGTCGTCTTTGGTGGTGTTGACGATGTCGAAGGTGGCGGTGTAGCGTCTGGAGTTGACGGGTTTGGTGTCCTTCATAGGAGCCGCTCGTCCTCTGATGCCCTGAGAGTCACACACAAACAAGAGCACGACCAGTCACAAAAACACAGCCAGTTATTCAGCTGAAATCTCCAGATACAGCTCGCTTCAACATCAGTGTTTACTGGAGAAATAGATACAGCTCTGAACACTGACTGTAATTCACTTATCTAGAATAACCAACAGAACAGTGTGTGTGTGTGTGTGTGTGTGTTCGTGTTCAATCAGACCTTATGGATTATTACTATAAGTAACTAAACAAAAATTACAGATCCTGCCTTGGCAACTAACTGAATTACTAAAATTACTAAATTAAATTTGAAAATTAAATTACAAACTGTAAATTAATAAAAAATAAAATCCAATAAAAAAGCAAGAGTTAATATGGACGGAACTGCAGTGTTAAAGCTAAAATAATATATGATATTATATCATATATGACATATGACGTGAAAATAAAAAATAAAATAAAATAAAATAGATTAAAAAAAATTTTTTTTTAATTTAAACTGAATGAAAACAACTAATTTTAAAGTTAAAATAAAATAAAATAGATGAAAAAATAAAATTAAATTAAATTAAAACTAAATGAAAATAATTTTGAAGCTAACTGAAAATAAATTTAATCCTAAAACTGAACTAAAACCAAATAAAATCTTTTAACAAAAAAAAACAAAAAACTGAACTAAACTAAAAAAAAAAAAAAAACTGAACTGAAAAGAAAAGAAAATGACATGACAATGAACTAATCCTAAATGAAGACACTCAAACACAGACGCTCTGCTGATGGAGTTACCTGCAGCCAGAGCTTGTAGTGGACGTGGTCTTTGGGCTGACCGTTAATAGTGCACTGGAAGGTGGCCGTCTGTCTGGCGTTGACCTCCACGCTCTTAATGTGCAGGAAGTGAGGCGTGTTGACTGACAGAGAGAGAGAATCAGTGAGCCACAACTGACAACATGATGCTTCATTCAGTGATTCAACTCAGATGACTCCTCCAGACACCTGTGAAACTGCAGTGAATCAGTCATAAAATGAATCCGCACACGTTCACTCAGCACATTTCCATCAGGATATTACAGGATCAACCGCTGAGTTTTCCAGACGCAGCACTTTGAGAAACTCACGAGGAAAGGTCAGAGAGACACGAAACACATCAGACTGAATGAGAAAACAGCCATCAGCCCCAGAACCCAGAAACACCAGAGAGAGAACCAGCAGAAGGAGAGATGAAATAAAGTATCAATATTAGATGAAACTAACAGAAATAAGAAATGTTGCATGAGCAGGTTTTTTTTTCTTTATTGATTTATTATAGATACAAAAAATGAACTATAACTTAAAAATAAATTATATCTAAATACATTATTAAATAATAAATTAAAACCTAAAAACAGAAAAAAAAGATTTTAATTAAAATTAAACCTAAAATATTACAATTACTTAAAATTAAACTAAAATTAAAAAGAGTATTAATTAACACTAGTGTATTTAACTGGATCACCACGTGGAAATAAATAAATACTAAAAGAAGAACCAAAATTGAATCAATTTTAAAACAAAGGTTAAAAGAATAAAACCTAAAATTAAAATCAAAAATAGATTTTTAAAATTAAAATTAACCTACAATTCTAGTAATAAAATAATCATTAAAAAAAAATCTGAAAACAAAAATCCAATATGATACAAAAAAAAGAGAAACAAGAAACAAACATGATGCATTTACTTGGGAATAATGTGATTTCACATGAAACCGGAGTTTGAGAACAAACGAGGGAAGAGAGATGGAGAGAACGACTAAGAGTGATGAATAACAGACGAGGAGAGATGGATGAGCAGGTGAAAGAGTGAAGGTCAAACATCAGACGCTCACAGAAACATCACTGAAAACCAAATGTGCTTTCATTTATCAGCTGATGAACCACGTTATACAAGACATTTAAAAACGATTATTAATTATAAGATCATGATGCTGTATGACTTCATATCTGTCACGATCAACTGCTGTTTATGGAAACTGATCCTTACAAAAGCACCAGTGGAGCTTCTGCATTTAAGGAACCAGTAAAGTTTAAAGTACTAAAATAACTCCAATTAAAATATACTGAAAACTGAAAAATACATTTAAAAACCTAAAGTAAAAACCCAAACCTATGGGACACACACACACACACACACATATATATATATAATTTAAATATATATCCCTAAGTAGCTTTACTCTGGCTTTAACTTTTTTTTCCTATGTATTATGCTGTCTTGAATTATTATTTGGTTTGAACTGACATATTTTCCTATGCATTTACATTCAATATGTCCATACATTTTTGTCTTCTTTTATTATCATTCTAAATTATATTAATTATTTGCTGGTTTTCAGTAGAGGGCTTTATTATAATGTAAAGGTGCAATACAAATCTAATTTATTATATAATAATAATTTAAAAAAATTACAAAAAGCACACATGAATAACAAAAAAAAAAACTAAAATAAAAACATAAAAATTTAAAATAAAATTAATTCAAAATATAAATACATATATATTTATAATAATTAATAAATGATCTATAAGTACATAACAAATAATATTAACATTAATTTTTCTAACTCAAAGCATCATATTTCTCAAATAACTCAAAGCGTCAATACAGAGCACAAGTCTTATGGGTGATGATACTTCAATGGGTTTTAGTGTCTTTCTAAAGCTTTAGTTTCTTGTAAATACATGGGAAACATGAACAGAAGAAAGTCCCAGAGGTTTAGAACAGCGTGAAGAAGAGTAAATAATGATTTTGAAATGTTAGACCGGATGAATCACCTACAGCAGCTTTAGTTAACATTAACTAACCCACACAACCTCAGAGGCATCAGCTAAAAAGGAAGAAAGTAGCGAAATAAAAACGAGTGACTACCAAACGGGTGAAAGTGACTCACACTGGCGAGTGATAAGTGTTTGTGATCATCTGAGCTCACAGAGGAACACAGAGAGCAGAGGGGATTGTGGGATTGCAGTGTTTGGTGACTCTGTTCTTTAATCTGCTTTCAAAGGAAGCGTGTCTGTCGTCGGTTCTGTGTGGCAGCAGCAGATAGTGAAGCCCTGTGACCCTAATGTTCATGTCTCATGACACTTACTGCACTGATGGCCCTGACGTGAGATTCCTCTGATGGCCAGCAGACCCCGTTCACCAGACGCCACCACCTCAAACACCAGCTGAAACCAGAGACACAGAGACAGAGAGTCAGGCGGAGAAGAACCTTCCAAAAACATCATTTTCAGAGATTCATAACAGAATTTAAAACGAGACACTTCAGAGGCAAAACAAGTGTGTTTTCATGCTCTGGTCAGTTTTGATTCTATATGTCTTCTTTCAGACTAGTGGAAAGCACACACATTTAAGTGCTAATTTTAATGCATTTTGTCCATTTACGTCTGTAGATTTAAATTCCAATACAATATCTAAAAGTTTTATCTCCACTTCAGCAGCTTTTACACACACCAAAACTTAGAGTTTTATTCCTCTCTATATTCTGAAGGTTTTTACTGAAGGGTTTGTTCATATATCATTCACACTGATTTATACAGCATTTTGTTTCTGAAAACATGATGAAAATGCATACTTTTTAAAAGCTGCAAGTTTTATCTCCACTTCAGCAGCTCTTACAAACAACAAAACTTAGAGTTTTATTCCTCTCTATATTCTGAAGGTTTTTACTGAGGGGTTTGTTTAAATATCATTTACACTGGTTTATATGAGATTTTATTTCTAAAAACACAGCAAAAATGCATATTTTTAAAGACTTTGAATTTTTTTCTCCACTTCATCAGCACTTACATACACCAAAACATACAGTTTTATTCCCATCCATATTCTGAAGGTTTTTACTGAGGGGTTTGTTCATATATCATTCACATTAGTTTATATGAGATTTTATTTCTAAAAACACAGCGAAATTGCATTATTTTTAAAGGCTGTGAATTTTTATCTCCACTTCAGCAGCACTTACACACACCAAAACTTAGAGTTTTATTCCTCTCTATATTCTGTAGGTTTTTACTGAGGGGTTTGTTCATATATCATTCACGCTGATTTATACAGCATTTTGTTTCTGAAAACATGATGAAAATGCATACTTTTTAAAAGCTGCGAGGTTTATCTCCACTTCAGCAACACTTACAAACAACAAATCTTAAAGTTTTATTCCTCTCTATATTCTGAAGGTTTTTAATGAGGGGTTTGTTCATATATCATTCACATTGGTTTATATGAGATTTTATTTCTAAAAACACAGCGAAAATGCATATTTTTAATGGCTGTGAGTTTTTATCTCCACTTCAGCAGCACTTATGTACATTAAAATTTGAGAGTGTTATTCCAATCTATATTCTGAAGGTTTTTACTGAAGGGTTTGTTCATATAATCATTCACACTGGTATTATATGTCAGTTTATTTAAAAAGAATATGGTTAAAATGCATACTTTTTAAAAGCTTCGAGTTTTATCTTCACTTCAGCAGCACTTACAAACACAAAAACTTACAATTTTATTCCTCTCTACATTCTGAAGGTCTTTACTGAGGGGTTTGTTCAAATGTCATTCAACCTGGTTTATAGGGGATTTTATTTCTCAAAACACAGCGAAAATGTATATATTTTTAAAGGCCGTGAATTTTTATCTCCACTTCAGCAGAACTTGCATACACTAAAACTTATAGTTTTATTCCTATCTATATTCTGAAGACTTTTACTGAGGGGTTTGTTCATATCATTCATACTAAATTATATAACTCTTTATCCTTAAAAACATGCAGTATTTGCCTGTAGTGTCTCCAAATAAAATGCAATATCAAAAAGTTGTGACTTTTATTTTAAAAAGCAAACAGGCTTTAGTTTATATCCCAGTTGTGTTTTGCTACTTTCCATTGCTAGTTAGTATTAAAGAAAGAAGAAAAGCTTTATCAATCTAGGAAGCATATTATTAGACAGAAATCTGTGTAGTGTAACAACGTAATCAAATATATGTTGGGAACTGCAAATATTACATTTGTTAAATTTGTTTTAGACTTCATGGGGTGCTTAAAGTTTTTAGCTAAAGTCAAAATAAGTATCAGGAAATTGTTGGTGCAGATCCATATAGGCCTGTGATTCTTACAGGAAGTGATGGGACTGAGTTTGCATGTCGAGTCGTCTGTCGTTTGGAGCACCAGTAAGCGTTTCTCTGATCACACGGGAAACAACAGGTTAAAGCCAAACGCTCAGATTACATGAACGCTGACATCAGGCAGCCCTGCGGCAGTGTGCTCCTCCTGTCATGTTCTCCTCCTCCTCATATTGTGCGTGGAGGATCTTGTGCCTGTGCCAGAGCTGAAGACACAGCAGGAGCTCCAGAGACGCTCCAGTGCTTAACAGGGCCAAAAGTCCTGACATCATCACAGACCAAACATAACACAATACTGCACTTACTGAATACTAAACGCATGAGGGTTTGCAAATCTGATTCTGATGAAAAACACAGACGTCTACAGAAATCACACAATGATTCTGCAGTATCATCAACACTGCCTGCATGTAATACGATATAAGCTTTTCCTCTTTTTTTCCATTGGACAAGACCAAAAACATATCAGATGATATCACCATGATAATTTCCTGAATCTAAAATATTACATATTATCATAGTTATGTACCATGATGTTTATTATGACATAAAACCTATTTAAAATTATACATTATATTTTCATTTTTGATGAGATATGAGATTAGGTTTTCAGGTAGGTTCAGGTAAAAATAGAAATTAAATAATCAAATGAAAAGCAAATTGAATTAAATATACAATGATATTTGTATTTGTTGTTTGCTCGTTTGTTTTTTCATTAAGCAGGATAATTAGGTTGCTGTCACTTTAAGACCAAATGCACGGTCTGTTTTACTGGATCAATTTATAAACATAAAATGAAGTATGTTAACAAATACAACAATAGTTTCAGTCTGTACAGGAATATCTGAGATTCATATTTTTAATATGCTTTTCTTTTATTTTGATCTGATGAATATTGTGGCTAAAATGAAAACTTTCTGCCAACTTTCTGAATAAAACAGACAAGAAGAACCTGATCTCAATTCTTTTCTAATTACATAATTAATCTCATGTAAAAGTTTAGTTTGTTTCAGTGGGTTTTGGATGCAAACGACCTTTCGGTTACGCCCATCAGAGCACCAAATGACACACGATGTTAATGATTGCAACTCAAACACCGTTTAGAAAACGAATAGCATTTATCTTCAGCGTATGAGTGTGATCCCCATTGTTCTCGTGTTTATTTGAGAGTCGTTTTTCAAAAGACTCAAGCCGCATCTGTTTGTCAATCAGCATTAAACACAGTTTCTCGCGGTCTTCCGCTCCGCAGGAACAAAGCAGAGGTCAGAGGTCATGTGTGCATCCTCCATCTCACCTGTGCATTAAAAATATCCAGCATGAAAAGGTCACGGCAGGACGAGACCGACACAATTCACATGCTCAATCTATGCTGTCAATGAGCGTGATGCAATTAGTCGTTGTGCACTAGAAGAAAAGCCCAACAGGAGATAAAACACAAACCCTGTAATTACAAAGTAAGAGAGCGGAGAATTTTTCCTGTACCAGGTGGTTTCATCTTGACAAACTCTTAAGATACAGTGCAATTACACAAACCTGCAATTAGCCTAGCATCGCTAATTAGCCACAGCCCAGAAGAATTGGAGATTGCATTGTTAATCTCTGCTTGTATTAAAAAGTCACATTGGCATTTCTCAGCAATTAAGTGCGTGTCGTGTGAGGATGGAGATGCGGTTCTTGTCTCTCGGCAGATGCTGCTCATTTCTCTGAGGACTTCTGGATGCTTTTGTTGTCAGTTGTCCAGCAGTCTCTCGCGGGAGAGCCACATGTTTGACGAGCGTGTCTGAGCATCAGGGTTATTTGTTAGTGTGAGGACGCTGATGCTGATGATAAAAACATGAAGTGTGCTCCCAATGGAAGAGAAATCACACATCAGATTCAACACTGAGAGTCTCTACTGTTTCTCAGCTGTTTCTCCTGAGAAAAAGAGCTCAGGAGTCTCGCATGAGTCTGCTCCTGAGTTTCACAAGAGATCTCAACGATGCTGTGCTTTGATTTGACAAGAGAGTGAAGCGTGCGATCAAAACTCTCAGTTTCAAGTTGAAGGAGCACAGAGCAGAAGAAGTGTTTGGGAAACTGGTTTCAAAATAATGGCAATTTGCTTTTAAATTAAATACTGACTCAGAATCTAGATACTTTAAGTAAATAAAAAAAATGTTAATGGATAAGAATAAAATACAACAAACCAAATTACTCTTTATGAATAAATGAGTCATTGAATCATTCACTGAACCCATTAGAACACAACAGTGAATCATTCAGAAGCAAACCAAGTTACTGTCTATATGTGTGAGTCATTGAATCATTCACTGAACCAATCATAGAACTCAACAGTGAATCATTTGGAAACAAACCAAATTACTCTTTATGAATAAATGAGTCATTGAATCATTCACTGAACCCATTAGAACACAACAGTGAATCATTCAGAAGCAAACCAAGTTACTGTCTATATGTGTGAGTCATTGAATCATTCACTGAACCAATCATAGAACTCAACAGTGAATCATTTGGAAGCAAACCAGATTACTGTCTATGATTTGAGTCATTGAATCATTCACTGAACCAATCATAGAACACAACAGTGAATCATTCAGAAGCAAACCAAGTTACTGTCTATATGTGTGAGTCATTGAATCATTCACTGAACCAATCATAGAACTCAACAGTGAATCATTTGGAAGCAAACCAAATTACTGTCTATGATTTGAGTCATTGAATCATTCACTGAACCAATTGGAACAAAACGATGATTCACTCAGGAACAAACCAAATGACTGTCTTCAAAACAAACTCATTTGTGAGGCCGATGGAAAAGCATTTAATTGAAAATTAACATAACTTCCTCTATTAATTAAGGCGGTGGCAGTGCATGGAGCAGCAGGTGTTGAGTTGAACATGAGCCACTTTGTAGGTTTGTGTCAAGTGCAACAGAAGACTGAATTAATTAATGAGGTGGGCCGCAGTGTTTGATGACAGAATTTGCTGTGGAATGAACACATTCTCACCTGGTAGAAATTGGGCCAGAAGGTGCTGATGGCCAGCTCCACCTGCTGCCACTTCTGTAAGGAAGGTTCGGATGAGTTCCACACAGCGAAGCCCAGAGGATTACTGTTCTCCTTGACGTAGATGAGCAGCTGACCGGGACTGGACCCCTCTCGACCGGTGGCGTAATACTGGAATATGACGCAGTGGGTGTCGTTCTCTTTGAACTGCGGCATGTAGAGCTGCGCTCGCTGACCGGACGACCGTCCCGAGGTGTTCACCATCATGACCGCTGAACCTGACGACAGGAAATCACAAACATTACAAGCTGAAAATACCACACGCAACAGTGCAAACTAATCAGAAACGTCCATTTATACATATGTGAATTTTCCTCGCTGTAAATTATAACATTGATCACTAAATCAATCAAGAAAGCATAGGATGCTCAAGTGGGCAATGGTGATAGAATTTTAATCTACAACCTTTCAATTAGTTTAAACTCAATCATAGTTTAATAGTTAAAAAAAATCAACCATTTAAATTAATATATATATTAGATTTGAATTTTATTTTAAAGTTTTAATAATATTGACCATTTAAATTTGTTATTTATATATTTGACATAATTTTAGTTAAAATGTTTGTAATTTTGCTGTGTCAATTGTATTTTTTATACGTCTATATATTTTTCATAAATTTTATTTCAGTTTTACTTTTTCTTTCAGCACTTTAACTTTAAAGGAACATTTAAGTCGAAGTGCAAAAACGAAAACTATAAATTTGTACATATATATATATATATATATACACACGCAAACAAGTATTTTATTTCAATTAGATGCCATGGCAATATTAAACAAATTTTTACTAAGTATTAAAAAACTAAACTAAAAACAATTTTTTTTGTTACATAACACAAAATAAACATCAACTTGAATAAAATAAAATATTACAAAAATTATTAATTATTTTATTCCAGTTAGTTGCCAAAGTTAAAAAAATCTAAATAAAATGTCCTTTTTTAAGTCAAGTTTTTAAGTATCTAGTATTTTCTTTAATGCTGTTACCTGACGTAAAACATCAATTCAATTTATATGTTTTTTTTTTATTACTTTGGTTAACATTTATTTTATGTCAAGTAACAAAAATGTTTTTATGGTTTTAGTTTTAGTTCCATTGCTCAAATATTCAGAATAAATCATCTTCCTGACATTATTATCCACCCCACAAACACTCATCATGTGTCGAGTGTGTCAGCGCCGGTTTGTGTTCACAGGAAGTGACGTAATACTGACGAGCCGAGTGCAGTCCCTGGACAAACGCATCACTTCCTCTTAGTGTGTCCATGTGTGTAACAGTTCAGCATGAGGTGTGTGAAGCGAAAGGGTTAATGAGTAGCTTCTGTTCTGTCACATCAGAGCAGCTCTCGACAGAAAGCAGATGTCGACTTGAGAGCCGTGTGTTTGTCCAGAGCGACTGAAGCTCATTTAACCCTCATTTACACCGGACGAACTGGAGCAGATGTGTTGTTTTTCATGCAGCAGGTCTGAACTCTGAGGTGGTGACTCTACTGTCACGATGAGCTCATTACTGAATCTGCTGACACACACACAACACTGTATGCATCAGCTCTCCATAACCTCACATCTGTGAGCGTGCGTGCAGAACACAATACTAGCTCAACACTAAATCCTGTACGCGCTCCTTCACAATCAGACTTTCACACCAAAATGTTGCATGAAAGTCCACATGCTTCTGAAACAGATGCATGTTAGCATTCGATTCCGAGTGGAAAGAAGATACAGAATGATTTGGTGACAGTAGACCCACAAAATCGTTTATAGCACGTTTTCTGCAGCCCGACCTCCTGCAATATGCTATCTGAACCAATCAGAATGCAGCGCACCTAAATGGAGCGTGAGAACAGCAGACCGGGCACTGGTCTATGTAACTCCAGGTTCACACACTCCGTCCGTGGTGTGTATTTTTTTTAGAGCCCATGTTAATGGAGCAGAGCGTTCACACTGCATGCGGTAAAAGATGCAAAAGATGTGAACAGGAAAGGTCAGAAACTGCTACAATGTGCTCTATGACCAATGCATGGCAAATATATAAATATACATATATATTTTTGCCATACGTCTAGACATATTGACACACCTTTACTTGGTGATTATTTTGACTTATTTCTGTTGTAGAGACATGTTACAACATTTTTTTTTAAAACTCTAATTGTTTTTTTTTTTATATGTTTCCAATTCATAAATTTCAATGCATTTATGATTGTAAAGAATGTCTGTGTGTCAAAATCGTGAGTAAAATTTAAAAAAAAATTGTCCATATCGCACAGCCCTATAAAGCACAGTGGTGCACAGTTAGTGATCAGAAGTGGGTCGAAGCGTGTGAAGAGCAGATAGATCGATAACACACCTGTGAGGGTTCTGAACGTCTGTGTGTTTGGGTTAAAAGCCTCTGTTTCAGCACATTAGAAGTTCAGTCTGATGTCTGAGAATCAGATTCATGAGCGGAGCATCAGAGCATCATCCACCATTTTCTTGTTGGAAGCTTGTCAATTAAAAATATCATGGTGGAACTAATTAGTGTTGATCAAAATAAGTCGTTAAACTTCTTTAGGGTTAGTAATTATGATTCCTGAACTCATTAAGAATGAATTTCCCAGAGGCACTTGAAGGCAGCATGAGCTCCAGCTACGAAACCTCATTCTGATGAGCTTACTTTCAAAATCTTCTTTAATTTTAAAATAAATATACTTTAATACACGATAAAACTTCAAACACAGATCCGTAAGATCTTTGTTTCCCAAATCCTGCCAAACTTTCCCAGTCCGTACCTGCCCGGACAGCTGTATATACTGTATAATTACACACACACTTCACACGCAGAGCCGTGTCTGTGTTATCACTGAAACACACGCGTGTTTGGTCTTGTCTCGTGTGTTTCCCGTGTGTCACGTCGAGATCGCAGGTTGAGTGTCAGATTCACTCCTGATCTCTCACAGCCCGGGGAGAGAAACCCCATCATTCACTCGTTCACACACACACACTAATATCTGCAGAAACCACAGCCTGGAGGAGCGAGGAGGACAAACTGAAAGATTGAATGTTTAATAAAGGGATCGTTCAGCCAAAAACCATTCTGTCATCATTCCCTCAACCTCCTGTCATCTCAAACCCATACGACATTCATTCATATATCTCAAATTTCATTTAAACTAGAGACGTTTGTCTGAGATGAATGACAGAAGACTGCTAACAGACACCGGATAAAAACCTTCCTGAAAATACCAGCGCTCTCGTAATACAGTGACAACAAAAACAAATTAATAACCATCTGAATTTCATTCATTAGACTAAATATCATCAGAGCAACTCGTGCACAAACACTTTACTCTGGAAGTCTGCTTCTTCCTCCACTGAATAACAACACAAGTTTTTAATCTCACACATCTGACTTTATCTCTCGAAATTGTGAGTTTCTATCACACAAATACGGATTGGGAGATAAAACATTGTAAGAAACAGGCTTCCATACTTTAAAAATCCAAACATCTGACAGAGAGAAATGTATAAAAACAGATCCCATAATGAACATGGAAAAAAATAGATTACTTAATGCATTACTGATTAAAAATAACACTGTAGTTAGTACAAAATTGTAGTTAGTAATGTAATCTGTTGGATCATGTTTATTAGGTAATGTATTGACTACTTTTGTCATTGGAATACATTATGAATAAGTTCCTGCCATTGTGTGACTAATATGTAATCTATAAAAATAACTGTAGTCTGACTACAAGTATTTCACAATGCAATATAATCTAAGTACAAGTACTTAGTTTTTGGAATCTGATGATGATTATTGATATGTGGTTGCTAGGGTGTGCTTTAATGTTGTTGTTTAAATGTTGTTGCTAAGGGGTTCTAGGTGGTTGCCAGGGTGCACTGGGTGGTTGCCAGGGTATTTTTGTGCAGTCTGGAGTGAGAACAGTGACTGTGATCTCCTGTTCTATGGGATTCGTCACCTGTTTAATGGTCTAGCAGACCTAGAACCCCTTAATAATAACAACATAGAAACAACTACAGTACAGTACACCCTAGCAACCACACATCAATCATCTGGAACATCCAGAATCTCATAGAAACCACCAAAACACCTTAGCAACCTTGTAGAACCCCTTAACAATAACAACATGGAAATAACCTCAGTAGAGTACACCCTAGAAACCACATAAGAAACACCCAGAACCCCATAGCAACCACCTGGTACACCCTGGCAACCACCTAGAACCCCTTGACTACAACAACGAAACAACTGAAGTACAGTACATCCTAACAACCACACATCAATCACCTAGAACATCCTAGCAACTGCCCAGAAACTCATATAAACTATACAACAACCACCAATACACCTTAGCAACCACACAGAACCCCTTAACAACACCACAGAAACACCTACACTACAGTAAAACCTAGCAACCACATAAAAAACACCCAGAACCCCATAGAAACCACCCAGTCCACACTAATAACCACATCAAAACCATCAGCACCCGCTAGCAACCATGTAGAACCCCTTAACAATAACACTGAAACAACCACCAATACGCCTTAGCAACCATGTAGAACCCCTTAACAACAACAACAACAACAACAAGGAAATAACTTTAGTACAGTACAACCTAGAAACCACATAAGAAACACCCAGAATCCCATAGCAACCACCTGGTACACCCTGGCAACCACCTAGAACCCCTTAACAACAAAAACAACAACGAAACAACTACAGTATAGTACATCCTAGCAACCACACATCAATCACCTGGAACATCCTAGCAACTGCCTAGAAACTCAGTGCAACTATACAACAACCACCAATACACCTTAGCAACCAACCCCCTAGCAACCACACAGAACCCCTTAACAACAACACAGAAACAACTACACTACAGTAAAACCTAGCAACCACATATCAATCATTTGTAACGTCTAAGCAACTGCCCAGAAACCCCTAGAAACTACAGGACAACCACCAATACACCTTAGCAACTACCAGAACCAGTTAACAACAATGAATACACCCTAGCAACCATGTAAAAAACACCCAGAACCCCACAGAAACCATCCAGTCCACACTAGTCCAAACTAGAAGTTTTGAAGTATCTTCTCGCTTCTCCAGAAGCTGCTGAATCACATCAGCCTTCATTTCATCTGCATTGATCTCTGTGAATTATGGGATGGCAGATCTTGTTATGTTTGGCCTACTGTACAGAGTTACAAGGCGAAATTGAGTTAAAGCAGCAGAAGAGTCATGTTAACGCACCTTCCTGCTTCATTATGAGTTAATGCACTCGTCTCGTATCAGCTATCAGCTTCTGGGAGATGTTGAGTGGAAGCGGCTCCAGGAGAAATGCGCTGTAAGGTAATTACGCTCGCTCGGTGTATAATGGAGCTGGCAGCGGCGGTGTCTGACACACACCTGCTGTGTGTTGTTTGTGTAACTCATTAGACGGACTAAACGCTTCTCTCTTCATCCGTGGAGTAACGACTGCAATCTGCTGCTGATTCTCCTTACTGACAGTTTCTCAAACACACCGCTGCATTAACTCCGTTTGCTCCACACTTAATACCATGTTCTTTTGGACATTTACAACAGTAATACTCCTTTGCAAAACAGTACCGCGGTGGTCTCATTGTACAGTGATGGTGTCGATGCTAATACTATGGTACTTTGAAATACACCGTGGTGGTACTGATGTTGTTATCGTTTAATAGAACTAAAAATATTTCGTAATTGATTATAGAAATAAAATAAAATAAAAATGTTGCTTTGGTGAGTAACAAAAAATAAATAAAAAATAAAAAAAACAGTAAAATTACAAAAACTGAAATTAATTAAAAACTAATTAACAACAAAACAAACAGTAAAATTACTAAACCAAATTAATTAAAAGCTAAATAGAAATATTAAAATGTAACTTAAAATATTAATAATATACAATACAAAAATCAAATAAACCTGCATGGTACATGTGTAAAATACTTTTTAGATATTTTTTGTTTTAAAAAATAAAATAAAATAAAAAATAAGACAATTATTTATTTATTTATTTATTTATGAATTATTTTTTGAATAAATTTGAAATTATTAATTATAATTAAAATTATTTTGGCAACTAAACTAAATATGTTTAAATACAAAAATTACTAAAACTTAAAACTAGAAATACAAAATTAGAAATATTAAAAAAAATATTTTACAAAAGCACATAGCAATTAGAGTAAAAACTGAAAAGAATAATAAAAATATATAGTTAAATAACACTAAATGGAACATGTACAACATACCATGGTACTTTCTGGTTATATCATGGTTTTTCCTGGTAAAATGGAAATACCATGTTGCATGCATTAAGAAACCTTGGATTGTAAATAGAGAATATGAATAGAGTCATCACTCAGTGTGACTGCATCTACTCTAGTTCAGACTGAGATCGATCTGCACCTGAAATCAAAGACTATGATCACACCAGAGGATAAACAGAGCCAGCTCGGTGACCTTTGACCCGCTGGTGGCGTTAAAGAGGAAACATCATTAGGTAAAAGACGATCACAGATTGATGCAAACTATTCTGAAAGCAGATAATAATGGGATTGTTTCAGTGAAATGTGTTTCTGCCCTCGACAATGTGGCTCTCAGGAGCAATTAAGAGGAAGAGGCTTTTAAAAGCGACTGCTGCATTCCCATAAAGGGCAAAGCTCCGAAATCACATAAAACACAAGCTAAATGCTTTTTAGTGCTCAGTGCGGGGGAAAATAAATAAAGAGAGATTACATCTCTTCCAGGTTATCATGGAGCTGCAGTTAAACGCAGATGTCAGGATCTCAAGCTAATGAGGGGTTAATGGAAGATGCTGCAGCAGAGGCGTCTTCCAGGTCTTGTTCACTTCAATATTTAAACGAGATGCATGATTTAAGGTGGGATCGTCACTAGTGTGTTGTTGGACTGGTGTTAAAGCGTGTTAACGGGAATCACTAATGAGATTCCAGTAATCACACGGATCACTAACATCAACAACAGAGACACAACCAATGGATCAACAGAACATGACTGAACGCTGACAAGACGAGAGCTCCCAACATTTAACTCAAAGAAATAAAAAAAACACCAACATTAATTATTACAAATTCTCACTCAATATATTGCTGGTATTTAAGAGTTTTTAAATACAAATATATAAATAAAACAAATAAATAATAATCTTTATTAAGAATATTAAGTTAATAGCAATTTTTGTAAAAATATAATGATAAAAATATAATTACATTTAAAAGAAATAAAAATCATTTAAAAAATGTTATTCAAAAAAATGTTAAATGTATAAAACGAAAGAACAAAATTATACTATCACTTAGTATATAGCTGGATTTTAATAGTTCTTGTCAAAAAATAAAATTTAAAATTTAAATAATGTAAATATATAAACTAAATTAATTTATATTAATATTTAAATTATTAATTAAAGTTCATATCAATGTTTAAATAATAGTAATAAAATTAATATTATTTTACTTTTTTATTATTATTATAAATAACGTTGCAAAAAGTGCAACTCAATCATTATTGGCCCAAAATGAAAAAAAAAAAACGAAAAAAAAAACAAATTGCATGAAAAATAAATAAATATTATTATGTCTTAAATAAAGTTTATGTTAATATGTTTAGAATATATTAATAAAAAGTACACAATTAAAAATAATGTATCCATGAAAATGTATAAAGTAAAATTTAAAGGAAATAAAAAAATTTACATTTAAAAATTAAAATGACATGTTGGCTTCCAAATGAAATCAGGAAAATAGAGTGTTTCCAGAATGTTCTGCATTTCAACCCTAATGAAGCCGAACATGAGTGAATTAAAGCTCAAATGTGAGCTGGATGCAGTGCGGGTCTGCTCTGATCTGATGAATCGAGTGTCTGTTTCATTCACTGATAAGCAGACAAAGTTCCTTCTTCATTAACGAAGGCGTCACTAATCATTCCAGTCCACACACAGCCTGTCCGACCCATAATGCTTTGTGTCTCGCCGGCCTCGTTGAGTGTGAATAACACACCAGTGCTCTTGTGGAAGTAACACAATCAATGGCTTTCAGCAATAAACACTGATGTAACCTTGCGTTATCATTAACACACACACACACACACACACACCCGGCGAGCCGCTGATGAACATGTTTGTTGGGAATTATCCAGCGCTTCTTTTCCAATTTGTCGGTGCTGGGATTAGCGCGGGTCTCGGCGGTCCCGTACCGGACGCGCTCGCTCTGTTTATTGATTAACCTTCACATGTAAAGCAGGCTGTAAACTGAAGGTGGGCCGCAGGAAATGGGTTTCTGAGAGAGAGAGGGAATGATCAATTGTTGCCTGAGGGAAGCGTCTGCTAATAGAGTTAAGATGCATTTCAGTGAAAAACATGCATGAAGGAAACCAAGCTACACTAAAAATTCATGCAATTCAATTAAATCGTTTTATTAGTAATACTATATTAATAGTTGTTAATTATATTTTTATAAAAAGTAGAATTTTTTTTTTTAAACTAATTAAAAGTAAATATATATATATATTAATGTGTGTTAATAGAATATAAAATAAAACAAATGAAAAAAACAATTATAAAAATATAAATAAAATAAAAAATAACAAATAAAAATAAAAACATAACTTCATAGCTTCCAACTTAAGTTTGGATTTATTACCGTAATTTCTTTTTTTTTTTCTTTTTTTACACACACACACACACACACACACACACACACTCAAAATTGGTTTTAATATTTTAAAAAAGTACAATATATAAACTATTAAATAAAGACTTATTAATAATATATTAATAAAAAAATGTATGAAATAAAATAGAAAAATATTAAAGTTATATATAAAAATAAATTATAAATTAGCTTCCAAATCAAATCAGGAAATTAATAACCTTAAAGAAAGTTTTTACAATTTATATATATATATATATATATATATATATATATATATATATATATATATATATATATATATATATATATATATATATATATATATATTCAGGTATCAGGCCTAGAAAATAGATTTTTAAAAAATAATTTTACATAAATTAATATTTTAAAAGTAAAAAAAAAACTGTATATAAAACTGATCAAGGCTTGGTGATCTCATGCTCAGTAGACTGAGGAGGTTTCTGATTGGCCGGGAATCTGTCCAGCAGCCAATCAGCACTCTCTTCTGAATGACTGAAGAAAGCACGTGCTCTCTCTGCGCTCGGCATTCTGGGTAAGGGCCAGCGGGACTCTGAGCGCTCTTTATGTGCCGCTGTGGATCTGGCCGCGCTCCACGGCTCACAGACAGCTGTGCTGATCTTCTCTCTGTACTACGGTAAAAACAGAGAGCATTCAGACACAGCAGAGAAGCCTGCTCTCCGTCACAATAACACACTACACCTTTACACTACACCTAGAATCATATCTGATCATTTTTAATCCCAACATCAACTCTATTACTAATATGATTGCACTAAATGATAATTATATTATGAATTATACAATTTATTTCACTATTGTGTACAGATAGACAGAAGATAACGTGACTGATGCAAATGTGAAATGTTATTACAATTAAAAATAACCATGTTCCATTTGAATATGTTATAAAATCTAATATCTTATTGTAATCAAATACACATCAATACACATTACCAGATCCAAAATACAGTGAAAATTATTAGAATTTAAATGAACTTTTCTATTTGAATTTATTGTGTGATGTTATTTGTTTTCTGGTCAGCGCAAAGCTGAATTTAATTTTATCAAATTCATTTTATTTGATCAAAAATACAGTAAAAATATATTACATTTAAAAAAAAAAAATTCTATTTGAATATATTGTAAACTGTAATTTATTCCTGTGATACAAAGCTGAATTTTCAGCATCATAACTCCAACTCTACAATTATTACCTTGAGGAAACCATGGAAAAATAATAATACTTTTATTCATCAAGGACACAGTAAAGTGATCAAAAGTGCCGTTCTAATGTGACAAAAGCTCTCTATTTCAAATTAATTCTGTTCTTCTGAACTTTATATTCATCTGTGAATCCTGAAAATGTAAAATGCATCACATTTTACACAAAAATATTCTGTGTTCAACACTGATAATAATCAGAAATGTTTCTTGAGCAGTAAATCATCATATTATCATGATTTCTGAAGATCATAAATTACACTTTAACACAGATTCAAACAGAAAACAGATGATTTACATCAGAATAATATTTCACTATTTGTACGGTATTTTTGATCAAATAAATGCAGCTCTGGTGAGCAGAAGAGACTCTTTCAGGAACAGACGACACACACTCTGTCCTACAGAGACAGTCACAAACTGACCTCTGACCTCTGACCTCTGGAGCAGCAGAAGAGCAAACACACACACATCTGGCCTCCATCTGCACAAACACTGCATATTAAAGGAGAAGCACTGCAGAAAATGATTGGATCGTGGAAAAGTGTTGAACATTTAAATACATAATTAAATGTTTTAGAAATATGATGTATTTTATAATTATTTTGTGGTTTGTGACTCGGTTCTTGTTCAGCAGAAGCTGGAGAGATGATTCTGCGGTGGGTTGTGTTTTATAAGCCGGCGCGGGAACACTAGACGATTTAGAGAGACGTGACCCTGCAACAAATCACCTCTCCAACAGGACGGCGAGGCATCCCAGCATGCACTGCTGCACTCCTTCAGCTTCACTCTGTTCTAATCAATCCCAGCAAACAGCATCTCAAGCCGAGCGCCATAAAGACATAATGTGTGTCAGAGGCCTGTTTGTAGGCATCGGCGCGAGCAGATATGAGCCATAAATTGATACAGAGCCATAAATGGATATTTAATTAATACGGCGTGAACAGGGTGAGCGGGAGTTTCATTACACGCGTGTCGAGAGCTTTACCGCCGGCCGTAATTCTCCCGAGCGAGCGAGCGCAGGAATTGAACAGTCTGCCGCTGGGCTCCGCTCGGATACGACCCAGAAATCAGACGAGTTTAACCGCGGTCACGTGCCACCAGCGGGTTACAGGCCGTACTCTTCCCCACGTCCTGCAGAGATCCAGCATGATTCCCATCCGTCCTCATACAACCCAACACTACTGGCTCACAAACACTGGGAGTATGATGGGATTGATCTGATCCTAATTCTTCAAAGAAATAGTTCATAGTTAATTAATATAATATTACTATTTATTATTATTATTTTATGAACCATTGTGCAAAAACACCTCGTCTTTATACTACTACTACACAATAAAATTACTACTATTATTTTAAATAATTTTAAATAAATGTAAAAAAAATAATAATAATAAATGGCCATTTTCATTTATGGTATAAAACGTATATATATAAACCATAAAGTAGGTTTGGGAAAACATGTTCATAATGTGAATTATTTAATTATTCTTTTATATAAAATTTATTAAATTTACTTCTATTACTATATTATTATTATTATTATTATTGTTGTTGTTGCTATCTGTATTTATTTATTAAACCAGTGTAGAAGAACTATTACATTAATAATAATAATCCAATTATATATATATATATATATATATATATATATATATACACACACACACACACACACACACACACACACACACATACACATATGCATATACATACATACATATATAAATTAAAAATTATTATTAATATTTATTTATTAATTAAACCAGTGTAGAAAAACATATATAACAATAAATAATAATAAATTTATTTATTAATTTAAATATTTAGCCAGTGTAGAAGAACAGCTTATCTTAATAACAACAACAACAACAATAATCATTTGTATAATTTTATATAACATATATAACCCCCTCCCCCCTCCAGTCAGTGAGAATGTTTTGGAAATGTTCCCGGGTCATGGTGTAAAACATGTTGTACAGCCCTGATGTAACTGAATAAAAGCCTGTGATAGAGTCGATCCTCATATTCATCTGTCAGCGGGTGAGACGCTCCTCGAGAAACGAGCGGAAACATCTGGACAGAAACACGAGGGGCGTGTCCTGTTCCCGGCCTGATCGCCATGGAGACAGACATCTGGAAACAGTGTGGAAGTCTCTCTGAAATCTCCAAGACGACGTTTGGACTCTTATGATATACTTTAATGGGGCTTCTTCTGTTCTTCAGATACACAACTCTAGCTGACATGCACTGCGTGGAGAAGAAGAGTCAGCGACACTGGCGGAAATAAATCTGCTTTTCTGTGACTATTCCTTTTTGTTTTGTTTTTTAAGACCTTCGATGGTTCTTCAAAATACCACATATTTACTGAATTTATTAAAACGGCAACTATAATAAATACAAATTTTCAACCACACAATTTACAGAGTTTATTTTTCACGAGCGACGCAGGGGAAAAAATTAGAGAAATTCTGAACTTTATTCAAATGAGAGCCACAAGACAGCAGCCAATCACAGCTGAGCTGAACTCTGACCCGCTGTGATGTAATGAAGTCATTCTGATGCCCCGCTGGAGCCAATTAACCCCGACGACACCATCACAGCGGCACACACACACACACACCAGCGAGCCGGGCATTCTGGGATAATCTGGAGGAACAGACGGAGATCATGAACCATGTTCAGGATAACGTTCTTACAGTACTCACAAACACCAGAGGAAACAAGATCACGAACCACAGATTAAACACTAATGTGAGGAGGAGCACAGAACAGCAACATCCAATCACTGGCCGGCTGCTGCGAAACCCCGCCCATCTGAGATCTTAGCCAATCATCATTCTTCCCAGGACTCAACATCAAAGAAACATGTTCCGAGGAGCTC
>NC_039301.1:264975-322475 GCF_003368295.1 Carassius auratus | reverse complement strand
AAGCCGCTGTGCTTAATGGAACAGTTTATTAGAGTCTGACAAACAGCTTCATGAGCATGAGTGCTGCTTAAAAACGATCATAACCAGAGTTCTTGAAATCGTTTGAATCTACAGACCCCTTTGGATGATAAAGGGCCTGACTTTAGTGAATATAAATCTGTTGAGAGACTACCATGAGACAACAAACATGCTAAAGAATCTGAACAACAGAAAACAGCTTCTAAATATGGATTCTCTCTTTATACTAATGGTGACATTTGTTTTGAAACACAGGGTCATAAACAACCTTAGATAGAATAATTGGGCTCAATGCGCTGCTCTGAAATGGAAACTAGGGACTCGAGATGAAAAGTAGCTACTGTTACTAATTCTGGCATATTTACATGGTGTATATTAATACAGTGTTCATGAATATTCATGGTCCCTATTAAATAAACCAATAAATAAATACAAATAAATAAATAATATAGAACAAGAGACTCAACAATAAACAATGTCACAATATAAGGGAAAAGATTCCTACATATAAGCCTCCTTTCAGAGTTATTACCGTTAACTAAAATTAAAACCATTAAATAAAAAAGATTAATTACTTAAAATAAATTTTAAGTTAAAAAAATACTATTTAAATTGAAGTGCTAAAATAAATAAAGTACTAAAGTCCTAAAAAAAGATTTTAATTACTTAAATTATGTTAAGTAAAATAAAACACTATTTAATACTTTTTAATTCTAAGTACTAAAATAAATACAACTAAAAAATAAATAAAAAGATTTTAATTACTTAAGATAAATGTTGTTAAGTAAAATAAAACACTATTAAATCTTTTTAATTTTATGCACTAAAATAAATACAACAAAAAAATAAAAGATTTTAATTACTTCTAAGTAAATATTAAACCAGTATTTTATTTTACTTATACATTTTTTTAGTTGTAAAATAAATGTTAAGTACAAATATTTTATTTACCTAAAATAAAATGTTAAGTAAAATAAAATTCTATTTTATTTGGACTACTAAAATTAATACAACTAAAAAGTTTATAAATACTTAGACTATTAAAAATAACAAATAACTAATTACTAAATTAATGAATACTAAATTACTAAAATTCAAGTGAAAACAGAAAATATAAAAATCTAATCTAATTCAAAATATTAACAAAAACTGCTCAAAAGTAAATAAATTATACTACAATAAATGCCTCCTGTTCACAAATCAGTATTTTTACCAAGTCTGTACTGTCAAGACTCTCTCACTCGGTTCTCTGTCTCTGCAGAACACATCAGATGAGTTTAAACCTTCTCATTAAAACCTGTTAAAGCGCCGTAGCAGGAGTCTGTCCAGCCAATGACACAACAGTGTTTATCAAAGCGACCCTGATCACATGCTGAAATAATGAATCCCCTGAAGCCTCAAACTCCATTCAAACACATCAGCATGAGTCCGGTCATTCATCATGACATCCAGCTCTTGAGCACCTGATCCTATAAAGCAGTAAAGACTGGTGTAGACTCACGAACCTGACGGCAGCCAGGACTCTGAGGAGGGTTTCTGCCTGGTGTTGATCTGCTCCCAGTCGAAGTCATCGTCTTTGCCTTGACTGTAGCCGCAGTCTGTGTAGGACTTCTCCAGGAGACAGTCTTCTGCAGAGAGGAGGGCACACATCAAAATCAGTCACACTCCAACATACACCATATCAGCAGGACATGCCAAATACCAAGAGCCAACATGGTGCAAGAGAGGGAAATCATCATACTTCTTGAGTTAATGCATTTAGTGGACCAAGAAAATATTGTTAAGAATAATACTAATAATTTTGTTGTTGGTAAATGATGCATATTGTATGGTAGGATTGTGCATAATTGATAACGGAATTGAGAACACTTTTTAAATCTAATTCCTAAATTTTTTGAACTGAGGTGGGATACAGGACGCAGAATTACAATTTGAATTTGAATGTAACAGAGTTGAGTTTGAATTAACTGAAATGAAAAAAGCTATGTAAGAAGAAAATTTTGGAATGTTAACTTGACAGTCTTGAAAGATTTGGGTTGGAGGGATGATGAAAGGACAGAATGATGGACGGATGGACAGATGGATTGATGAAAGGACAGAATGGATGAATGATGAAAGGACAGGATGGATGGATGGATGGATGAAAGGACAGAATGATGGATGGATGGATGGATGGATTGATGAATGATAAAAGGACAGAAGGATGGATGGATGAATGATAAAAGGACAGAAGGATGGATGGATGGACAAAATGAATGATGGATGGATGTATGGATGAATGAAAGGACAGAATGAATGATGGATGGATGGATGGATGATGAAAGGACAGAAGGATGGATGGATGGACAAATGGATTGATGAAAGGACAGAATGGATGAATGATGAAAGGACAGGATGGATGGACGGATGGATGAAAGGACAGAATGATGGATGGATGGATGGATGGATGGATTGATGAATGATAAAAGGACAGAAGGATGGATGGATGAATGATAAAAGGACAGAAGGATGGATGGATGGACAAAATGAATGATGGATGGATGGATGATGAAAGGACAGAATGAATGATGGATGGATGGATGAAAGGACAAAATGAATGATGGATGGATGGATGATGAAAGGACAGAAGGATGGATGGATGAATGATAAAAGGACAGAAGGATGGATGGATGAATGATAAAAGGACAGAAGGATGGATGGATGGATGGACAAAATGAATGATGGATGGATGGATGGATGATGAAAGGACAGAATGAATGATGGATGGATGGATGAAAGGACAAAATGAATGATGGATGGATGGATGATGAAAGGACAGAATGAATGATGGATGGATGGATGGATGATGAAAGGACAGAAGGATGGATGGATGAATGATAAAAGGACAGAAGGATGGATGGATGAATGATAAAAGGACAGAAGGATGGATGGATGGACAAAATGAATGATGGATGGATGGATGATGAAAGGACAGAATGAATGATGGATGGATGGATGGATGGATGGATGAAAGGACAGAATGAATGATGGATGGATGGATGATGAAAGGACAGAATGAATTATGGATGGATGTGTGGATGATGAAAGGACAGAAGGATGGATGGATGGATGGATGAATGAATGATGAAAGGACAGAAGGATGGATGGATGGATGAATGAATGATGAAAGGACAGAATGAATGATGGATGGATGAAAAGGATAGAATGGATGGATGAATGATGAAAAGGACAGGATGATAGATGATGGACCGAATAGATTTATAGATAAACTGATAGATAGCAGAAGGTCCTCTCACACAGAGACTCTCGTTCATTCAGTCGGTGTGAAGAATGATTAATTCTGCTCAACATGTCAATCACTGGAACTCCTGCTTGATCACCAGCACTCATCAGTCACTGCACACCGCTGGAGAACAACATCAGTGTTAGCCAGCACTCGTTCTCCTCGAGTCGACCCGCAGCGCTCTCACTCGTTCTCATCTGCTGCCACAAACACAAGCGCTCTTTACTTTACAAAAACACAACCGTCCCGTCCCAGCCGCCAGTATCAACATCCATCACATCCCTTCTCTCTCAGCGTTCTGATGTTTGCATGACATTTCTGAGCATCAATCTGTTTTTTCACCATCTTTGGGATGCACACAGCCAGGAGCGGAGGATCTGGCTCAGAATAAGAGCGACTGAATTGTGGGAGTTTATTTTGGGCCGTCGCAGTCGGGGTTTGAGTGTAATGACTGCGTCTCTCACATCTGCTCTTTTATTGTGACAGCATGCAACATCTTCTGCTCCCTGATCTGAAAACGAGACGCCAGATTTTACATGATCAACTACATTTTGTGAACAAACAGCTCGTGGTTTGGTGCTGGGATTCCCTTGATCTGGGAGCGTGTCGCTGTCAGGATGACGAGGGCTTGAGTTCAGATTAGATCACACCCTACATCATGACAACTGTAGAGTCATGGGAACGAACACACGCTTCCAGATGAAAACGAACACATACAAACACATACATCTCTTTTTATTCAAACAGCTGGTGCCCAGAAGAATGAAAACCATAATATATAAAATAAAATCTTTAATGAAACCCATTCAAGAGTAATTACTGTTAACCGAAACCATAAAAAATTAATTTAAATAAATGTTAATTTATGTTTAGTTTAACTTGAAGCACAAAAATAAAAATAAATTAAATACTTTAATTATTTTTTTATTATTTAATAATTATTTAAAGTCTAAAACTAAAAATGTAAAACTATATAGACATTCAAAAATAAATTAAATAAATGTCAATAAATACATTTATGCATTTAGCAGACGCTTTTATTCAGGCTATACATTTTATTTGATTTTTTTACCTATTTGTGTTCCCTGGGAATCGAACCCACAACCTTTTACGCTGCTAACGCAATGCTCTACCACTGAACCACAGAAAATAAAAATACAAATTTACTAGCAATTTAGTCACATGTACATTGTAATATAAATTGAATTATATATTTTTTTATTTTTTCATAAAGCATTATTAAAAGTAAGGAGGACATCTTTGGGGTAAAATGTGTTCAATTATCAAGAAAATAATATCATGATGTCTTTTTTGATGCAAGCATGAAACACAACGTGAACCTTTTTTTCATGCGAATCATAATTTCTCACAGTATTTTAGTTTATACTAAGCTTTGGGATTTACGAAACTCCCTTTTGCTGTCCAAAAGGCATTCGATTAGCTCATCTGTGCAAACAGTCCCAGAATGCCGCGGTGCGCTGGAGGCTCTGCGTATCTCGACAGAGTCCAGACGTCTGCGGCGGCGTCTTATTAACTCTGACACGAAAACTGTTTCCACAGGGCCTGATGGCACATCAATACTCCAGCCAGATCTGAGGCTAAACACACACACACACACGTCTGATCATCGCCGCTCACATTCCCAAACAAACAAGAAAAAGCTGCGCTGTTGCTTTAATTGATGCCCGAGCAAACGCTTCATTCCCTCAGACGTCTGAGTTCACATGAAAGTCTGTTTTCTCGTCCAGCGATCGATTCACTCGTCTCCAGACTCTTTCTTCTCTCCAAAGGAAAAACACAAGCAACACCAGTACAAAATTTATGTTTTCAATATTTCAGCAGGTCTCTCATGTCTTTTAAGTCCCGACATGTGCTGCATTTTTTAACATTGCAGCCGATGCAGGACTCTTCCTCACAAACGGATTACAGCATCACGTCAATGTTGTATTTTTAATGTGGCACTGAAGATGAAACACTGGACCAAAGACCAGAGTGAAGTCAAAGCTGTGTCCATTCACTCATTCATTCAACAAAAGCATTAATTACACGAATCCTACAGCTCTCCTAGAACAAACAAGCTTTCGGTTTCTCAGTTAAACTTAATCTTGATATTTCTGAGGGTCATAAAGTCAACTATATTTTGCAGGTGCAGCCAATCAAACATCATTAAATAAAGGCTCATTAAAAAGAAGAAATTTTGCACAAAAAAATGTTTTAATATTTTTACCTTTTTATGGCAAGATTCAGGTTAATTCAGGTTGTCAATACTTCAATACTTTGAGAATTTCTATAATAAAATAATGATTAAAAAAAAAACATTTTCGGTACAAATGTTTTTAGACATTAAATCTAAACCTGTTATATAAAGAATAATAAAAATGAAAAACTGAAATAAAAGTGAAAAACTATACAGTATAGACAGAGTATATAGACAAAAAAATAAAAAATAAAAAATTACTAAACCTTTACAGTGAAAACCAAAAATATAAAAAATTATAATATTAAAAAAGACAAAAATCATCAAAACTGATGAAAAATTTTCTAAGTTTTATTTAGTTTGAGTTATAAAAAATATTTTAAAAATACTTAATTTCAGATAAATTTTGTATAATTTATTTCATTTAACATTTATTTTATTTAAAATAATGAAAATATGTGTTATGGATTTAGTTAACTATAATAACCATGGCTTGTAAATAAGGTTAAGGTGATGTTCACTAGTTTATTTTGTTAGATTTTTTTGCATTAATATGTAAATGTAAGCACTGCGGACGTTAATGCACAAACTCCTCGAGCACATCTTGATCCTCAACAGGGAACGATCAAAGATGATGAAGTCAGAGGAGAGCGTCCGATCACTAACTGACAGCCACGCGATCAGAGATCAAAGCAGCAGATTTTCATAATCCAGAAATAATTTGGGAGAAAAGCCCAGCAGATCTGAGTGTGTGATCACAGAGTCAGGAGCTAAACCGGCTTGACCTTCTCACCTCGAGCTCAGATTATCTCAGATTTATTATCCAGCTCACATTAATAACAGGTGAAATTAACCTTTAGTGCACAAAATAGCATGAATAACAAAACAGCCTCAAACTATATAGAGCTCGCATGCTCAGATAACAAGCTTGTACTGAAGAAAAAAGCTTATTGTAATTAAATTATAAAAATATCAAAATGAAAATTATCCTTTTAAACAAAAGATAGGAAAATGAAACATACAAAAATTTTTGTAAAATTTACATTTAAAAATTAACAAAAAAAAAAGTCAAATTAAAATATATTAAATAAAAAAATATATATAATCCAAATAAAACACTTACTAAAAATAAAAAAATTATCAATGCAACTGTTAAACATTTAACAAATTATTATGAAAAACAAAAATAATTAAAATTAAATAAAAACAGACTAATATATATATATATATATATATATATATATATATATATATATATATATATATATATATACACACACACACTTTTTTTTTCTTTTTTTTGGGTGTGTTAAATTGAAATATTTCAATATTTCAGGTAGGTATGCACCAAAATGAAATTTCTGGGGTGAAAACCGAAAATGCTTTATAATAATTATTTCCTTTTTTATTAAATAATATAAAGTAATTTTGTAAGACTTTCAATTTAACACTATATAACACTATATAAAAAAAGAACACCATAAAATTGGACAGAAAATATTTAAATTAAATATACATTTTTATTTTTATTCAGTTCTATTCAACAGCATCAGATAAACAGATTGTGTGCGTGTGTGTGTGTGTGTGTGTGTGTGTGTGTGCGTGTATCCCTGATTTTACAGATCACCTAACCCTATGCGTGTTAATGCAAAGCTCTAGTTCATTATGTTCACTCTATACACACAAATGAAAGAATCAATTCTTCCCGTGTGATTCTTTAAAATCTAATTTACAAGTGCTGAAGATTATCCATTAGCAATTACTGCTAACTACCTGGAGACCACCGCTGGACAACATTAGCATCGACCCAGAAACACACAGCTCTTCAACAGTGCATCAGCTATCCACACACACACACACACACACACACACACAGTGAATCACGTTACTGCATGATTTCACTTTATAAATCAGAGGTCATGAGTTCTGCAGATGAACACAGTCTTCTGACTGAACGCTGTTTTATGATGAAGAGCTGAATAACCATCATCCTTGATCCAAAACTGCAGAAGGAATATAAATGAGAATCGTAAACAATTCATCCAATCTGGCTCTGATTTCAGTTGCACTTTATGATTCTGTAATTTAGTATTTCTGACAAATCCTAAAAATTAATCTTAATTATGTAATAAAAAGAAACAATACTGTTTTGGGGGTTACTAAATTATTTTAATAATATTATATAGTTAATATTTAAAAATTATTTTTAATATTGGATGTTATTTTTTATATTTTCAATAGCATAAAATATTTTGTATAATTTTTATTGTATAATAAAACTTATTTGCTGTAAATATTTTGTTTTTGAAATGCTACAAATGCTAAAAAGTTTGTAATAAAATGAACGGCGACAATGGATTTTAAAATAACATTAAATATTAATATTTACAAATGTTGTATATTTCTAGTAAAATAATATTGAATATTAAAAAAAAAATTATATTCATGCTATATTTTTTTTAAAAGTATGTGGAGTTTAACAACAAATGATGGTATTTCTGTAGAAAAAAAAGACTATTTTACAAATTATTTTTATGTTAATATTTAGTAATTTAGTTTTATTTTCGAATAGTACTTTAAATATTTTAACATTTTAACAACAAATAATGAGACTTCTGTATTCACAGTAAAATATTTCAAAAGGTTGATAACATTATTTTAAAATTATAACTTAATATTTAAACGTTTTATATTTATAATATAATATTAAGTACTTTAAAATAATTAGAATAATATTTTTATTATTTATAAATATATGATTTAAGAACTTTGATTCACAGTAAAAAAGTTTCAATTAAAGACGATCATATATTAATATTTTTTAACAATTACATTTTTTATCTTTATAATAAGTACTTTTAAATACTTAATATTTACACAATTGTGATTGAACAATAAATAAATGTTTTTAAAAAATCTATAAAAGGACTAATTAAATAAAATAAAAATTAATGTTAATTTAAACTTTTTAAAATTTCAAATAATTTTTACCATTTAAAAAATATTAATTTTTATACTTATTTAAAAATATTTAACACTACTACTTTCGTATTCACAGTAAAAAGTTTGGATAAAAGGCGAGTAGGCAGCAAACTGAACAAGCGTCTAGCGCGCGCACACACACACACACACACACACACACACACGTCTGGAGCGCTCGGCTCTTTTTGGCCCAAACTAATCAACATGTTCCCCAACACGTCTGTGCTTCCGGCCGCCCGGTGGCTCTGCCAGAGAGACGCAGGATGGATGTTTATTTTTGTGTGGACTGATTCACTTCGCGGCAGCAGCTCGATATCAGGACGCTCCAGAAATGATTAATTCCTGGCCTGTTCTCCTTCGATTAGCCGGGGGCGACCGGGGGGGCGATGGGTCACCGAGAGAAAGAGACGCCGCTGTTCCTGACCTTCCTGCTGAAGAAAGACCTCAATCCCCCTCCGACCCGAGACAGTGAGACCTTCCATCAGAGCAGAGCCACTGGAGTCACCGGGCCGCCGGAGCGAACCAAAGCCAGGGCCGGGGGGAGCCGGACTCCCCAAATTAGACCCAGTTCCTCCAAAGCTGCCAGCAGCGAGGACTCGAGAGGAATAAACGACGCTCCAGAAACCAGAGCGTTTCCCGTTTGATCTCCGAATCAAGAAGGTAAACAACAACAACACTAACGAGCTTTCTAGTGTTCTGAAGCAAACCTTCACATGGCTTCAAGAGTCGATTGTTTTTTTATTATTTAGAGCAAACATTTTAACTCCTTTTAATTTCATTTAATTATGCAAGACAAACATCTAGGGCTTTCTTTGAGGCTGCTGCTGTAGTGGATGTAGTAATTCTTGAGAAGGTTTAATAAGCAGCATGTTATCGTTTAATATAATGAACTTGATCAAGCGCACGACTGAACCACGAACTTTCTGTGTTGCATAAAAACTTGATAAATGTATACATGGAAATGAACTCATTTTGACTTGTGAACATGCAATGCATTACTAAGTTATTACTGTAATTGAATTAGGGGATTTTTTTTTTATTTTTTTCTGTAATTTAAGTAGAGTTACATCTGATGTAATTGCATTAAATACTATATACACTACATAATCATTCTAAAGTGGATTTTAAAGAGATTTGCAGTAAAAATAGTGAAATATTATTCTAATGTAAATCATCTGTTTTCTGTGTGAATCTGTGTTAAAGTGTAATGTATTTCTGTGATGCTCCGCTGTATTTTCAGCATCATTCCTCCAGTCTTCAGTGTCACATGATCTTCAGAAATCAGAATAATATGATGTGCAAAAATAGAAACATAAAATAAAATAAAAAAATTCTAAACAAAAAGCAATGTTATATTCATTTTAAAATAACATGATAAAATGTAATATTTTAAAATTAAATTCATGTTTAGATTTAACAATATTTATTTAATTAATAAAAAAAAATTTCATATTGTTTCTTATTTTAACTAACATTTACAAGTTTTGTTTAATATTTTAAAATTATATTCTTTCATATATTTTTTTTATTGTAATCTTTAACCCCCCCCAAAAAAAAAATGCTACTTCTGTGTACACAATAAATGTTTCAAAAAAAGTGCTGCATATTAAAATCTTAAAACATTATTTAATATTTGAAGGACAATCACTCAGCTCTATCGACTTCCCGTGACCCGTTTATCCTCTGATGGAGGAAGTGATGTCATATGAGTGGCCATCTGTTTTTCCCGGCAATATTTAATAGATTTGTGTTCATCGTCTCAGTCTTCTATCAGGAGTCTAAGCTGCAGGCGATGTTTAGCTGATTTGGAGGATTATAGTTTAGAGGATTTATGGAAAGGAAGCGGTTTTCTCTGAAATATCATTATGGCTGAAGTGTGTGAATTATAAACCGGTCAAGTTTAGAGTCGCCCGGTTCCATTCACTGTTCTCAGTGTCTAAAATAAATCAGCTGCATTAAAAAAAAACACTACATCAAACCCTAACCCTGATTCTAAAAGCCGTCAAGGCAAATTTTCTCAATTTTCCATTTAGTGAAACAAAACTAAAAAAGACAAAAGGAAACGGAGAAGCTACCAATCTGACTTTTCCGATAATATCTTAAGAGTGTCTCAAACTGTAGTTAAATGAGTCAAGATATCGCTAGCTATCTCAGTATCACGAATCTCCTCAGGGACTTGAGAGGAAACCTCTGAACACGGTTCGATACGGAGCTCAACACACCAGAGGGTCTGGTGTCTGACGCTGGTCTCCGCAGGAGAAGTCAACATCACTAATGAGTTCTGCACAGATCAGATCTGTCCTCGAGTCTAAACCAGAGAGCTCTTACAGTAGAAGGGAGAACACGGCTCTGGCTCCAGCTCCTCATCTCCAGACTCATGTGACTGAAATGCTAATTCAATGCTAATCTGGAGAGTAGCTGTGTGATGAAAGGCTCTCTGTTTGGACAAGAGAAAGCCGGAACTGATCGATGCTCCGTCCACAGTCAAATGATTGCACAGTAATCAGGAGACGCGATGCATTTCTTCTGCGTCGGAGGACAATGAGTCTTTGTTGGGTTTCCAGGCGGATCGGTTTGATCCTGGATGGCTGTATGTGGAAGATTATTACAGATGATGCACGGATACGATCTGTAAAAATGGCTAAATAAATACAAGTGTGGCACACAAAGAGCCTCATTCTTTCAGAGAACAGACACCGCTGTGATTCACTGACCTCATGACCTCACTAACTCCGCCCACTTCCACTGACTGACAGCAGAGCAGGCCACACAAACCTGCGTGATGTCATCTTCTTATGTGGAACACAAGAGGACATTTAGCAGAATGTTATAAATTCATGTTTGTATTGTGTTCTATTAGCAGGATGTTTAGTCATTTTTTACTTAATCAAAATAACTCCGCTGCAGTTTGACAGATAATGCACAAAAAAAAAAGATTTTTAAATATTTGTTAAAATTTAGTTCTTGCAAATGTATCTATATATCTATATCTGTGTGTGTGTGTGTGTGTGTGTGTGTGTGTGTGTGTGTGTGTGTAAAATAAAAATTGCATAAAACAAATTATTATATTGTATATAAAATAAATATTTATAAGTATATAAGCATATATAAAATAATTATACAAGTAAATATAATGTATATTAAATATATACAAAATATGAAATATATAAAGTGAAAAAAAAATTTAAGTGTACAAAAATTACTTAAAAAAGTTTTGAAATTTAATTTTTACAAACATTTTCTACTTTCAATTCATTTCAATTGTACTTCCTTGCATTCAAATTTGAATCGCAATGCTGTTAGCTACCTCAATTCAAGTCAAATTCATGAAATGAATCAGAATTTAGAAGGTATCTTGATTCTAAAAGACAGGGTTGTGATCCTGGATGCTGATTGGCCAGTCTAGAGTTCAAATTCACAACCGTTCTGAAACACACGAAGCATAAACCTGACTGAATGAATGTGAATCTACAGGAGTTTCCAACAGCTTCTCATCTGGAGAGGTTTCCCACGACACACTGACCGACTGCTGGACGCTTCACCATCCAGAGATAAGAGACTCCACTTCCTGTCCTCCAGCTGAGAACGAGCCGAGCACTGGTTTACAGAAACATCACGGTGTTTCCTCTCCACACACACACACACACACACACACAGAGACATGCCACAAATCACACAGCACTGCTGCCAGAACTCACCACACAAGCCTTAAATCTCAATCGCTTCTCGACACACAGTCACCAGATCTCAGAGGAACAGAGACTTGTGCTCAAAGCTCAGAGAAACAGCATCTTCTGAGCAACAGAATATTTAATAGTATGATGCTTCTCCAATAGCTGATATGAAATACATCAAACTAAAGTAACCGTAGATGAGTGAGTGACTCGTGTTATTGGGGCATTTCTGGGCATTATTTGGGATGGCTCCCCTCCCTTCTCCTGTACTCATTCTTCCCTGCTTCCTGGAGATACGGCTCCGGGGAGAACGGCAGGAAAAGGAAAAGCCTGGTGCAGCCGGGCGGGAAATACCAGGCTTCACAAACATTTGTCATCCTCCACCACCGAAACAAAAGAGCACAGAGAAAAAGTGCTGCGGAGAGAAACTGCTGATGAAATTAAAAGTTTGAGCAGAATAATTAACCGTTTCAGAGTCGAACGCTGCTTAATTCATTCCAGGGAGCTGGAGAAGGACACAAAGCGATGTGACGTACGTAATAAAGTCTGCCAGAGTAATGGACAGACCACCGCGCCGTGATTAATGACCGCAGGCACAGAACATGACAACGGATGATGGTCTGAGCAGATGAATATGTTTTCTGATTAATCTCAGCCCGGTCGGGATTATATTTCCCTAAATCCAGATGATCTTTAAGTGAGAGCATGAAACTGAGGGAATTAGATGATCTCGATGCTCCGTCTGCACAGAAGGTTATCAGAGCGTTTATACTCATCTGACCCAACAAATCCAGCCTAATATTCTCTTTCATCACTGTAGATCATGCCCTGGGTATCAGATCCCTCTCCACAACAGAGAGAGGGAGGAAGGAATCTGCACTTCCTGTTGACAATGAACCACTGCCACCCTGAAGAACAACTGGCTGCTTGAAAACGAAGTTAAAAACATTACAGTTTGAGTGAATCCTGCACTCTGTTAGTGGCAGCACTCCTCGTCCCAGACACATGCAGATACATGTTCTGCCAGCAGGAGGAGCTTTAAGAGCAGCAGAGAGAGAGAGAGGGGTTTCTCCAGTAACGGCTCACACACGCTGCCCTATCAAGCATTTCATGCAAAATCACATCAAAAATGTTCTGAATACAGTCGGTTTCCTTCTCAAATACAGTGATATAAAAAAATCTGTCCGTTTTAGAAACAAGACACCTTTTACATTTCAGTTCTTCAATATGAGCAAACAGAACTGCCAATCAAACGGCTCAACATTAGACAGATTGGTAGATTGATGGATAGAACGATAGTGGGATGGATGAAATGATAGATGATAGATGGATAGAACGATAGATGGATGGATGGATGGATGGATGGATAGAACAATAGAATGAAAGATGGATAGAATGACAGATATATAGAATGATGGATGGATGGATAGAACAATAGAATGAAAGATGGATAGAATGACAGATATATAGAATGATAGATGGATAGAACAATAGAATGAAAGATGGATAAAATGATAGATGGATGGATAGAACAATAGATGGATAGTACGATAGATGGATGGATGGATGGATGGATAGAACAATAGAATGAAAGATGGATAGAATGACAGATATATAGAATGATAGATGGATGGATAGAACAACAGAATGAAAGATGGATAGAATGATAGATGGATGGATAGAATAATAGATGGATAGTACGATAGATGGATAGAGCAATAGAATGAAAGATGGATAGAATGATAGGTGGATGGATAGAATAATAGATGGATGGATAGAACAATAGACAGATAGATGCATAGTACAATAGATGAATAGAACAATAGAACGATAGATGGATGGAATGATAGATGATAGATGGATAGAATGATAGAACAATAGAATGAAAGATGGATGGATAGAACAATAGAACGATAGATGGATGGAATGATAGATGATAGATGGATAGAATGATAGAACAATAGAATGAAAGATGGATGGATGGACAGAACACTAGAGGGATGGATGGAATGATAGATGATAGATGGATAGAATGATAGATGGATGGATAGAACAATAGAGAGGTGGATGGATAGAACGATAGATGAATAGAACAATAGAATGAATAATGGATAGAACAATAGAACGATAGATGGATGGAATGACAGAACACTAGAGGAATGGATGGAATGATGGATAGATGGAACTAAAGGTGTAACGACGGACTGGGCGCTAACAGCATCATCTCAGCTAGCGCTCCGCTGTGATTAGCCGTGTTTGGAGAGAGGCAGCAGATGAAGTGATGGGATCCACAGCACTCACACAGCTGGACACGATGAGAAGAGACGAGCGGTCACACACACACACACACACACACACGGGTGCTGGAGCGAGACACCCTCTCAGAGCAGAAGTGTTTTGGGACGCTGCCGCCGGGGCTCATGTTTCACTCGCCTCAGCACTGATTTCTATAAATGGATCTTTGATTATGAGCAAAGTTCAGGAAACGCAGCCAGACCTGCTCCACCCAGAGCAAACGCTCCCTAACACCGTCACCGAGCTCAGAAACTCTCACAGATACTGCAGTGTTTATTTGCTGATACTGCCATTACTGAACACAACTGATGTGACTTCATCACAGAAACATCTGAAGCGCAGCACTGTGTTCAATCACACACCAGCAGTGCTCTCAGCATCGCTTTAACATGCGTTCAGGAACAAAACACACCAAACAAGATAGAAATCTATTAATAATTACAATTACATTTAAATAATTAAAAATAATGGTTTGACATTTGAAGATTAAGACATTATCATTATAATTTAGCAGCTTCAATGTAAAATAAAATAAATTCTATAATTTTTTATTTGTGAATTTTACAATGAAATATTACTTACATTTATGCATTTAGCAGATGCCTTTATCCAAAGAATTTTGCAAAAGCAATTTGTCAAAGAACAATTGTAATATTTATTTACAATAATATAATATTTTTATTATTTGTTTAAATTTGTTAATTTGGCTATTATCTATTGTTTATTATTAGTTTACTTTTAGTAATTTTTTTTAATTTATTGCCATATTGATATACAACCAAATTACTTGGCCAAATTTCAAAGCCCTATAACCATCTTTTTTTTTTTTTATCTTACTTTTTTTTTTTTTTTTATAATCGGAATTTCTTTTAATCAGAAAAAATGCAATTACATTTCTACACCACTAGTCAAAATTATGCATTTTTACAGTAAAACTAAAAAGAGCAGCATATTTAGAATATCTTTTTGTAGCTTAGGATTGTTTCATTAGACACCAATAAGACGAATCACAACAGCCTTGATTATTTAACCCTTTAAGTCCACAGGTCAGCAAAACCAACCCTATAGAGTTAACTTCGGTCTCTGTTAGACGTGTCTTTGATCTGACGCTCGGTCTGAAGGGTAAAAGAGACGTCGTGACATCAGCGCGTCGATCTTTCCTCCCTCTGAAACTAGTGACCAGGGGAATACAGCCACCACAAACAAACAATAACTGGAAGCTCATTTAGTTAGCTTTTGCCTGGCTAATTTATGACCTCCATGCCACTAAGAATAATTAAGAGGAGTGGCTCGAGTCTGAATAAGATCAAACTCATTTACACTGGCTGAAGAAAATATGAGAGCGGTTTACTCCATCAAAACCAGTTCTAGTCAAACACACTGTAATAAATAGATTTTTCTAACTTAAATTTTGTAGTACAAAGACTGAAATATTTTCCATACTTCAGTAATCATTTATTTGACCTTAAATTCAATGTTACATGTTGTTACTTTGCAACCATGCATGAAATTCACTAGCAATTGTGAAAATTTGTTTCAAATAAGTTTACGCCAAATATGTTTCAGCTTGAATTTACGCTGACAGTAAAAACAAAAAAGGAGAAATTTAGCTACTAATTTCATTCACTATATTCACAATTTTTGTTATATTATTTTGTTTTAATTCAAATTTCTTGTTGTGAAATTTACTAGAAATGTCTGAGTGAAAAGTGTTTCAAAGTAAACTCTAAACCAAATTATTTTGAAATTGTGTGTGGAATTACTCTGGATGAGACTCTAAAAGCAGTAACATAACCTATTTTTTTATTTAATTCATCTAAAAATAGACATTACTAGATTGTGTAAAAAAAAAGGAATTAATTTACTATATTATCTAAAACTAGACATAACTTTATGATTAAACTAATATTTTTTGAAGTCTTACTACTTCAAAATGTCACATTTATTTCAATGTTGTTGTTTTTCAAATTTACTAGCAATTAGTAACTTTCTCAGTTAAAATTTCAAGTAAATCCTAAACCAAATCTTTTGCATTGTAGTAACTAAGTCATATGACTTCAAGAATCATGTCTGTAACACCAAAAAAGTCAAATTAAAAAAGTAATGAATAGTCATGTTTGGCCTGAAACACAACATAACAGCAGAAACAAACCAAAAAATGTATGCAGAAACCATTTACATTCAGAAATTGACAGTTAACACAATGTGAAATTTTGAAACAAAACAGAATAGAAATAGAATTTTCTAATAATTTATTCACTACTTTGAGAAGTCACTTTTTCTAAATGTACTCTTCCACTTCTTCCTCTTCTTCAACCAGCTTGAGTCTGAGTCCAGCAGTGCTTTGGCTGGCAAAGAGAGAGGGATTAGAGGAAGAGAAGATGGAGAGAACGAGGGATGAGCGTCTCGGAGGGCTGGCTGACATTTGGCTGGTGTTTGTCTGAAGGAGGTTAGGAGAAGCGAGGACCGCCTGAAGACTCTGAATGTCAGACGCTCCAGAGACTGTCCTGCAGATCTTGTGAAGAAACACACGAGACGACAGCGGCTCACAGCATTCTGCATGAGCGAGCGAGCCGTTAAAGAGCAGAGACCCCGGACATCACCGCACTGACAGACGCTACATATTACATGAGGACAAATTTGCAAACAGAACTTACAACCCACGGCTGAATATTTCATGCAGTCTCGCGCTGCGCTCTCGTGTTTATGGATTCTATACACCGTTATTAGAGCAGAAATAAAGGACTTCTGCTGTGAAAATGACCCTCGCTGTGAGCCGAAGCTCACTTTCACCACACCTGAACAACAGGAGGACATTTACACACATTCATATTTCATACTGCCATCGAAACGGTGTTTTGCATTTCTATTTTTGGTCATATTAGATTCCAAATCCTTATTTCTGAAAAAGGAACCAATACTTTTATTCAAGTATGCGTTAAATTTATCAAAAGTGCCAGTGAAGTACTTTATAAAGGTGACAGAAGATTTCTATTTTACAGAAATTCACAGCTATTTCAACAATTGTAATAATTGTATAATTTTACAGTATTTAAAACAAATAAATGCAACCCTTCAAACAAACCAGCGCTGCGCTTATGAACAGCAGCGATACAGCGTTTCCTTGGTTACCACTGTAAACAAACCAGCGCTGCGCTTATGAACAGCAGCGATACAGCATTTCCTTGGTTACCGCTGTAAACAAACCAGCGCTGCGCTTATGAACAGCAGCGATACAGCGTTTCCTTGGTTACCACTGTAAACAAACCAGCGCTGCGCTTATGAACAGCAGCGATACAGCGTTTCCTTGGTTACCGCTGTAAACAAACCAGCGCTGCGCTTATGAACAGCAGCGATACAGCGTTTCCTTGGTTACCACTGTAAACAAACCAGCGCTGCGCTTATGAACAGCAGCGATACAGCGTTTCCTTGGTTACCGCTGTAAACAAACCAGCGCTGCGCTTGTGAACAGCAATGATACAGCGTTTCCTTGGTTACCACTGTAAACAAACCAGCGCTGCGCTTATGAACAGCAGCGATACAGCGTTTCCTTGGTTACCACTGTAAACAAACCAGCGCTGCGCTTATGAACAGCAGCGATACAGCGTTTCCTTGGTTACCGCTGTAAACAAACCAGCGCTGCGCTTATGAACAGCAGCGATACAGCGTTTCCTTGGTTACCACTGTAAACAAACCAGCGCTGCGCTTATGAACAGCAGCGATACAGCGTTTCCTTGGTTACCGCTGTAAACAAACCAGCGCTGCGCTTGTGAACAGCAATGATACAGCGTTTCCTTGGTTACCGCTGTAAACAAACCAGCGCTGCACTTATGAACTTTAATATGCATTATACAGGCATGATGAAAAGAACAAATACGATCTAAACTTTTATTTTTTTTTAAAGACAGTAAGTTACACACGTTCATGTAAACTCATCTCTCTAATAGAATCGTGATTTGTTTATCATCTTGACCAATTTGAATAGTCACATACATTCCTACTGAACGCTATCAAACTATCAGTATTATGTTTGTTGTTTCTTATGTATACATGCAGACAGGATGCAGAATGAACACTGGCCTCTGTCTGAACACATAAGATCACACAGAAGTGTTAGAAACACACCGGCCGGACGGAGTGAAGGCTGATAGAGATGTCAGGCGTTAAATGGCAGCGAGTGCCCTGCAGCGGAGGTGTTCGGTCCCCTCCATGCGCCGCTTGTCTGCTCGGATCCGTCACCATCACAGAGATGCAGCAACCTTTACCCCTCCATCACACTGCTTCACCCCCCCCTCGGGCCCCGGGGCCGTGTCACAGTCTGCGTATCGCTCAGCATCAGCCCAGGAACCTTCACGCTCATAACCAGCTCCTGAGGCTCCTCCACCGAAAGCGCTTCGTCTCCAATCACAGTCAATACCTTCATCTCCTCCGGACAGACTGTTCATGTTTAATGTGCAGTCGCCGGAGAGTACAGACACCATCACATCAGGAGCTCATGTTAACCCCACTGAGACGATCAGAAGTCACGCCGATCACTGAAGTTAAGAGACGGTCTTAACCTTTTCTCACGTTTAACGGGTCCAGGTCATATTTCATACTCTCAAGGTGATACAAGTTGTTTTATAATGTATAATCATTATAGTATTCAAATAATTTATAATAATTTTTTCCGATTAAAAAATACAGAGAATGTCATTTCTGTGTCACTATAACAATTACTATCAATTACATGATATTTTGCATTTAAAAAAAACAAGTCTATTTTACGACTTAAAATAGGCAATACAATAAAAACTCATGATGCATAACTAGATTTATTTTTTATCATTTATTTTTACGATAATTACTCATTACGGCATTTATGCATTTAATACATTAAGCACTTATCAAAATAATGTCAATAAAATCTAAATGGGTTTAAAAAGGCATTATGTGTCTTTGTGCAAAATATAATTTCTTGCAAATGTATTTTCATATGGGGGTGAAATATATTACATGAGATTCAATCCTTAATTCTGGACCCCAAAATCCCCTCCTGACCTCACCTCAAGACTGATCCGAGTCTCGTGGATTAAGACATATCATAAACACAAAGATGCAGGAGGAGATGTTTAAGAGGATAAGCAGAGCAGGCTCGCCGTCTTAATCTGCAAACCACAGCAAGCTTTCCTTGAAGAACACTAACTTCCATCTGGGCCTCAGAGATGATATTAATCAAGAGTTTCTGGTAATTGCTTTCATGATGTCAGATAATACACCAGCATGTGTCTGAAAGCATCTAATCCTGACCCGCTTTCAATGGAGCCGGAGGACGAGTGAAATAGCGTCTCATGAATAGCAGATGATTATTCAAAAGAGAGTATTTCCATATCATTTCCACTTTAGACATACTCTAAACAGAGTGAATTACCATGCAGACTCCGAAGAGCCTTTCCTAATGGCTCGGAACGCTTCAGTGTGCACTAAATTTGACCAAATAACGTCATCTGAATTAGATCATGCATCGTACATGAATTCTGGAGCATTCGGAATAGAATTACATTTTTGTCTCAAGTAAATGCAGAAAACAAGAACTGAATCACACAATCCAGTTACAAACGGACAGAAACTGAAAGGTTTTCACTATAAACTGTCAAAGTAAAAGTTCGGTTTAATTTGAAGAAATTATAACTAAAATAAATTGTTGTACAGCAGGATGCACTTCTCAAAATAACAACACATTTAAAGTAATATCACAATTTTTCCTCCATGTTTTAATTTTAACAGTAAACCTTCCTTGTGTAGAACTTTTTTACCCACCAAAAAAGGAATTGTAATTTGTGTGATTATATTTTAAAAGATTAATTAAATTGTTAATGTTTAATTTCATTTTTGATAGAATTGTGATTATATATCTAGAAATATTAAAACGGACAACACCGAATTTTAATAAAATAAAAGTGGCAGGGCCATTTTTTTGTAAAAATTTTAAATTGAATTGTTAAAGTTTTATGAATTCAATTGATTAGACTTGCTTTCTGATTCTAAAAATTTAATTAAACCAATTTGTTTTTTAAAGTATAAAGCTGATTTCTTTTTTTTTTTTTCTTCTTTTTTTTTTTACAATTTTAATAAATTGTTGCTTAATTGTATAAGTTTCAGGATTTCAATGAATTAGAGATTAAATTATTTATTTAACCATTAAAACAATCCAGAAAAAAATAAGAAAATGATTTTATTTGAAAATAAAAGAATTTAAAAAAATAAACAATTAAAAAAAAAAAAAAAAAAGATTTTCGAATGCCCAAAAATTAACATTTGATGAACCGTGCTGGAGTGCTAAACAACTTCGAACACAAATGCTGCATACGTTTGATCACTCTTAACACTACAAAGAAGCATTTAAATGTGCTCTGTTTAAAGCCAGATGTACAACATTCTCACAATCGCAGTAAAACTGGAAAACGCCTCCTAAAGCATCTCACAACTGGCATTTCAGAGCAGTAACTCACAATGGTGAAATACACTGTTTTACCTAAACACAGAGACTCCTACAGCGCTGCTGACTTGGATGTTTCCTCACTGAGGTTTATTTTAAAAGAATGTGGAGTTAAAGCCAAGATCCCGACGGGGAACGGACAGCAAACCTCCCCGGTCGAAGCAGAAATGCAGAAATGATGAAATCCTTCACCTCGAGAACACACACACACACACACACACACACACACACACTTGCTCAGATGTGAGCGCTGTAATCAATAGGGCGACAAATGAACTGCACAATCGACTTCAGCTTGTTCGTTCATTATTAACGGCTCAGACTAAATGAACTTAAATTGAAGTAGCAGGCGTTTGACAGCCCTAAGCTCCTCATTAAGCTTTCAGCAACAAATCTTAATGTGAGGCCCAGTGAACACTGATCCAGCTCCCTAGAGAGGGAAGTGTGCCAGTTTAGGACACTCCTGTCTGTTTCCACTCGGGGAAAAATAACTGGAGAAACTCTCTCGGCGTCTAGAACTTTCACTTCTATTCTTACTGATAGTTATTTTAGGATTACTGATATATTATTATTTTGTAATATTATTTTAGATTAGTTCTGATTTTTAGATTCTCAGTTTTCTTTTTTAATAATATATTAAATTAGTTTTTAAGTGTATATTTTCAATTTAAATTTTTACTATTTTTTTTTTTTGTAATTTTGTGTGTTTGTCTTTTTTTCTTCTTTTTTGTTATTTGAAGTTAAATTACATGAAAATGAGAAATGCTGCCTTGATAAGTTTAAACTTTCTATATGGTTTTTAATAATATATTTTTTGTTAACTATAACTAATCTGAAAGGACTCTTAATTAATGAATGAATCTAACACTGTTACACTGAAACGTGTGTGTGTTATTGACAGCGTCTAAATATCCAGTGATTCTGTGTTTATTCTCCAGCTCACAGAAATCAGGTCACACGGTGCTCCTTCCACCGAAGGTTTTCCCAAGCATCAGACACAAATATAATTGGAGCGATCAGCAACACATCAGAAGAAGTCCCTGTGGGAACTGCCTGGACTCAAGATCTGAGGCTGTTCCTGTGAGAAACTACAGGTGAACCAGCTAACAGATAATCACCATACCTCTCTAGCTGATTGATTTACTGCATTTTATTAAATGTTAGGTTTAAATATGCAAATGTGACATTATCTAATAAAATGCACGCTAATTTGAATACGAATCCAAAACATAAATCTGAACCGTGGGGAAAGCCAGGGTTTTCTTTGCTTTCGTTGACATTTTACAGTTTTTAGAGAAAGGATTTTGGATTTACTAAGAAAATACTGACAAAAGATCGAAATCTAAATTCTCACCATGTTTTTATGAATAAAGTGTGTTGTATGAACCAGTGTGAATGATTATATGAACAAACCTTCAGAATATAGAGAGGAATAAAACTGCTCAGTTTGGTGAATGCAAGCACTCATGAAGAGGAGATGAAACTCTTAATGATCTGTAATTGAAATAAAATAAAGCAAATAGATCAAACTAATAATTATTGCACTTACTGTACATTTATTTTACTGTGAGTTCATTTTATTTACACTTTATTGCACTAGTCTAAAACATGTCATGAAACGCCAAATAGCCCAAAATCTCAAAATTAACCAGTGCATGAAAAACCTTTTGGCTCTAATGTCTTGCCTTAAAAAACAGCCAAAAAAAATAACAAAATAAAAATAACAGAGGAGATTTTGGGCATGACTTTCTATGGCTCCAGAAATCAGAAAACGCTTGTCAGAGCTGGAAACTGTGAGTGAGAAGCAGAAGACGAGATCACGCATCACTCCGCGGATGTCAAAGCTGCACACATCCACACGAGCCGCTGGGAACCGGAGGCAAACGTTCACAGATGATGGATCCGAGGGTCTGTGTGGAAAGATCAGAGGCTTTGGAGGGGTCCCGACCCACAGAAACACGCAGCAGGTGGTTTGACACACACACACACACACACACACACACACGAAAGGTCAGCGCTGACACGCCGTCTCCCTGACGGAGACACAATCCAGAGCGGTGGAGGAGTGATATTCCCACAGTTCTCCTGCAGAGAGAAGGTCAGAGCCGGCCCGGAGCATCCACCGGAGTCCTGCTCCTGCTTACTGTCGCTCATAAAGGTCTCGTCCCGTGTGAATCTGCCTCTGTATCACCGCCTCACAGAAACTAACCGCTTCTGAACACTATTAGCTGACACCGAGCACTAAACCAACACACTTCGTCATCATGAAGAAACTCAGTTTCCTACGAAACGTTCCTGGTCTTACTGTGAACGATTCAGCATTCCAAAGAAGAAGGGAAAAAAATAAAAATAAAAATAAGTAATTTCTCACGTTTCACTCAGGAATGGATCGTATTATGAAAGGTAAATGAGTAGCAAATGCTTTTTCATATTGAGAAAAAAAAAACATATCTATATATAATTTAAAGCAGATGCAAATATGATTGAACCATTACAGTTTATTTTTTATTATCATTATTAATTACTTAATTATATTAGTAAGTCTTACAGTACATTTCAATGATGCGTTTAAATTGTTAATATATCATTATTATTATTATTATTATTATTATTATTATTATTATTATGTACTACAATTTAGATAATATTACTATTAATTTAATTTTTATCATTATTATTATTATTATTATTATTATTATTAATAATAATAATAATAAATACATTACCATTGTAATATGCTATTGAAATGTACTGTGTAAAATTATTAAAATTATTATATTAAAACAAATTACAATTGTAAAAAAGAAAAGCCCTAAATTGGCAGAAAATCATCATGTTTCATAGAGACTCGGCAAACAACGCCATTGAAATTTGTTAAAATCGCAAATTTCTCTGGATTTACAAATAGTTGGAAATGTATTTGGGATAATGTAAGAACACAACATACAACACTCTCCTAGTGGTTCTTGGATATTTGAATGCAAACATACTGTGCTTTAACGGAAAAGTTTTCAATATGTTCTCAAATGCTGTGGCCTTCTGTGACATGCAGACTATATTTAAGAAAAAATAAAAGCGTGGTTGTTTATAAATGCAATGAGTGTAATGAAGAACTAGTGAAGAACATCTGTAGCTGCGAGTAAAGCCAAGGCCAGGACACTAGTAATCTCACACACACTGATCCTATAATTACAGCGCTCCTGTTCTCCAGGGTCTGACGAGGATAAACAGCTGTGTGTTCAGTGATCAGTGCCATGTGGACAAACACACGTATAGATCTCACCAACACAACAGATCTTTACAATCACAGGGAAGTTAACTCTTGCTGTGCACTGACGAGGGTTCTCCGGGCAATTGTTTTTTATTTTTAAATTTAAGACCACTTAAATTGATAATTAAGACCAATACTATGACTTTTCATGACCTTGAATTAATTTCGATTAAAACTGAGTTCAAGGACCCCGTATTAAAAAGCCCACTTTCACAATCTTGTGAACACAGATCGATGTCAGCTTTAGGGCGGACGGATCACGCCGTGAGCCAAACACTGAAGAGGGAGTTGGAGGGTTTGGAATATTTGGACGAGGCCATAATGACCCAGTTTACGTATTCATTCATTTCAAGGCAAGTCTTACAAAACACCCATCCTCTCAAGAGATAGGAGCAAATTAACCACAGAACACAACCCTCTGTGCTGCTGCATGCTGGGAAATAACACGACGGATAAACCCAAGAGAAGGGCGTCTCCCAGCCGGACCGCTTTAATAACAGTTTATGAGGAAATGAAGCGCTCATTACAACATTCAACACTGATCATAATCAGAAATGTTTCTTCATCATATTATTCTGATTTCTGAAGATCATGTGACACTGAAGACTGGAGGAATGATGCTGAAAATACAGAGCAATACATTATATTTAACCTGGAAACCAGCTAGTTTATATTCTAATAATATTTCACTGTATCAAATAAATGCAGCCAATTTTTGACCAGTAGGTTAATCTGTATATGATGTGATCCTGGCTGGAATCAAACCGATGAGTTGCACACAAACTAAACTGCGTTACACGATGGCATTCATGTGTGCGGTTATGAAACGTTTTAAATGTTTCAGAAAGTTCAAAGAACATTCAAATGTAACATTCCCTCAATGTTTCCACAAAGATCAAATGGAATGTTCCGTTAACGTTTGAAACATTTAAACACTCAGAGAACATTTACAAATGACATTTTTGTAACGTTATCAAAGCGATCTGAGCAGGGGATGCATTTAAATCATATTTTACATGTTAATGTATCAATAGTTCAGAAATCTTTCATTCATTCTTTATTTACCCCTGCCTCATATCTTTAAATCCTTTCTCCCTTCTGTGGAAAACAAAACAAGCCGATTTTGAAAATAAATAGAATTCTATTAATGCAAAGCTCTATATATAAAGTTGAATACATATCCACATACACACTGTATATTCATGTAAAGTGATATAGTGAAGCAGAAAGTGTTGTAGAAGTGGTTTGATGTTGACTTAAAGGCCGTCTTCTTCACGATCACACCTGAAGACTGAGCCACAGCCGGAAACGTCTGGTTAACTCAAAGCGTTTTTATAAAGAGATCATCTGAAAGGCCGCCCGCTGCGGTTCGCTCTCCTCCTGGTAACACATTTAGCCCCTAAAACGCTCAGATACTCTAATTCGGAAGAGTTCTTAACCTCACTTAACTTTGCCCACGCCACAAGAGATTCCCCTCCAGTTCCTTCAAAACGTCCCTCCTCGTCTGAGCTCGTGTAAATGGATGACATGCATACAGGGTTTCATCCATCAAGAGCAGATGAAATATGAGGTGTTAAGGAGCGGACCATGTCCTGGGGCACTTCATAAATCCATATATCCTTCCTGCTCGGATGGAGAACAGAGACAATGACCCAAAAAAACAGGCACACGGAACAAGTGCCACAAGAAAAGCAGGCAGGAATCCTGAAACAGCCATCGAAATGTGAAACAAAAGGGCTTTTGTGACTGTAAACAATCATTCCTGCAGTAACGTCCATTGAACATTGGTTCAGAGAAGTAATAATGCTCTCGAAATGTTTCTAAATGTGACCCGTGCTGGCAAAATGAATGGGAATGCAGGGGTTAATTTTAAACTACTACTCTTTCAACCACACTAATAAGCAAAAATGACTTCAGATAAACTAAAAACTCTGCTTCATTGTTTTTTATTACACTTTTTGGTCTGAAAGGGCTTTTACATTTGCTATAAATATAACTTCTTATATTAAAAACAAATCAAGCCATACTCATATTTAAATAGTAATGCAAAAGTAACGCAAAAGTAACATAACGCATTACTTTCCATAAAAATTACTAACATTAGTTACTTTCTTTAGGGAGTAACGCAATATTGTAATGCATTACTTTTAAAAGTAACTTTCCCTAACTCTTTTAATGTTTCAGAACATTAAAAAGTAACGTTCCCTTAACGTTTGCCAAATACTAAAATGGAACTTTCCCCTAACGTTTTTATAACCAAGACAAAACGTTTCTAAAACATTTTTAAACTGAACATTTTTAATAATTCAGAAGTGATGTTTTCTTAACTTAGTAAACAAATGATGTGAATAGAACGTTCAAAGTTATTCTCAAAACACAGGAAAGTCATTTATACATCGGTTTGTTTTTTGTGTTTACATTTTACTAGTTTCAGAACGTTCAAAAGTAACATTACCATAATGTTTCCAAAACGATAATATGGAATGTTCCCTTAACGTTCATAAAACAAAATTCTAAATAAAAAAACTAAAATCTAAAACCGTTTTGTATGTTCTGAAAATATTTAGAATTAATTGTTTCATGACTTAATGAGCAAACATTCTTCCAGTGACAAATACAACATTATCTGGTCTCTAATAATAATAATAATAATAATAATAATAATAATAATAATCTTAAAAAGTCAACACAAGAACATTTATACATCGTTCATGGAGTGTTTTTTTTTTCCTGAAATGTTTTAATTGGATGTTTGTTTGTTTCAGAACGTTAAAAAGTAACGTTCCCATAATGTTTGCCGAATGTGAAAATGTAACGTTCCTCTAACGTTCGTATAACCAAGATAAAATGTTTATATAAATGTATATATTTTTTTATAAATGGACATTTTGAACGTCCAGAGAGCTTCTTAATGAGCAAAAATTCAAGTAACTTAAATACAACATTATCTGGTCTCTAATAAATGTTCTCAAAACGTTAGCAAAAAATTTTTTTCCTGAAACATTTTAGTATATCTAACCTTTTTCAAAATGTTAATACTCGTTTCAGAACATTCAGGACAAATGATAAAAAGCAATGCCCCTGCAACATTTGCATGAATACGAAAAAACTCTTCTAAATATAAAAAATAAAAACTTTTGAATGATAAGAAGAAAAAAAAACTATAACTTTTATTGGGAGCGTTACCTACACGTTCTTAAAACATTTTTGCTAGCTCTGAAGCAGCTCCAGTTTAACATATAATCATGTTTGAGGTCATATGTTTCGGGTTTTATCTCCTGCCCTCTCATTCTCACTCCAGGATGGGCTAAACTCAAAACTACTGTATAATGCACAATTAAATATTTACATGTATTTGCCATTCAGCTGTTGTTGGGCTCATTTAACGGTCTTCTTTAGTATAGAATTCCCTTCATCGCTCCTCCGAAGCCCTGGAGCCGCTGTAAGCAGCCGACTCAAGGTTAAAAGCCTCCCAGCGCTGAGAGAGTTCCTCCAGAAGGAGCTTCAATAAGAAACACTAATGCTGCAGTTTTATTTCAGCTCAATATTAATTTTACAAATTACATACATACTTTGCATAATGTTTATTAATGATCCGGCTCCCTTTGGTGAATACCTTTCTCCACAGTGAATGCTTGCATCAGCAGCATCTGTGCTTCACTGTTCCTGCGCTCCACAGATGCTAGAGACACTACTGCAAACTTCTAGACAGCAGTCTGCTTCCAAATAAAACCACAAAGATAGATTCAGGCAAGAGAAACATTAGAAATATGCTTCTGTGCAATGCAAACGCTTTGATCTCATTGCACTGTTGCACTCAACATCTGCATCCGCATCTCAACATGTTCACATCAAGCTCTTCTGGAGTCTCCAGTGCATTTCCATGAATCCAAAATTCATATGCATGATTTTATTTTGTGAAATTCAATGCATGCTTCATTTCTTAATTCTTTAAGCTCGTGATGTTTCATCAAACTGGGTCTTCTTTCTGGTGATGCATGCAGGACTTCTCCAAACGTACACTCACCTGCAGACATTTATGAGTGTTTTAAACATCCAATCAACAACTAATGCAGTTACAATTATACAATTGCATTAATTTGGATATAACATGAAGGACTGCACTGGTGGCTTCTATCAGACAACATGCACATAACCACAAACAAGCATTTACTGTTAAAAATAGCCGTTACGTTCTTGTATTCAGCTTGTGGAAAACTAATTAAGGATGCAATGGGAGAAGGGCAATGTGAAGGCTGTGAGCTGAATACACAGTCTCCAGCCTGGTTTTCCTCGTGTGTTTCACTGAGACGTTATTCATGCAGCGGCACGGGACTCTAACAAGATGTGCCATTATTCAAATGGAAAAGGCCTCCGTTTTGGCTGTAAGTGTTTTGGTATTTCCTGCGTTTCAGGCCAGGACAGGTTCAATGTCAGCACCCAATGAGTGGATTATTAATGCAATTAAATCTGCACTCTTACACCTGGACTCGAGAGCAGCAGTTATGTGAGTGTGAAATTACTGTTGTTGTGCATGTCAAAATAACATGAGCGAAGATAAAACCGCCAGCTTGGTTTACCTTGAACCAGACGGAGCGCTTCTGATAGAAACAGCATCAAATACAGAAACAGAGATGCCACAAGATCCAGTTTGGTTTTCTTAGAGCATTTATAAAATAACAGTGTTCTTAGAGTGGAGAACATGGTCATAATATTAAGAACCATTTGTCCCATGCATGTTAATGGTTCTTCAGGGAATCTTTATTTTTAAGAGTCGAAGCACTTACTTTCCAATTAAGACGATATAAAATTAGCGATTAAGGCATTGTTTTAGCAAACTCACATTCAAAATCTGGCCTTCTACACCAAAAATGACTGAAGCTGGACTGGGATGATCTTTAATTTGCCACACTTTTGATTTTGATTTATTATGAGAGCATGGAACAAAATATGAAAAAAAAAACATCCATTTCAAATTTATATTTTTGTTTTCGAAATGTTTGTTTTATTTTTGCATTGAAATGTAAACTATAACATGTTTAATATTATTAAAAATAATTAAAAATGTTTAATTAAAAGAAATGTAAAAAATGTAATATAGTATAGTGGGATATAATGTAACTTTACTTTTGCATGTTTAAATGTTCACCCTTTGTCTTTACAAGATGCAATCAGTAATCAATATCCTGTTTCACACACATATACATCAATAAAACGGGTTGCACTATAACGCTTCAGATTAATTCAGGAACAAAAGCAGGAAACAGAAGCAGAAACCTGAACACTCGATGAATGCCAGGTTCACAATAAACACATGTGAGAAATAATTAGAGTGTCATTAAAAAACTATTTGGCACGACACGGTCCTCGCGTGCAGCTCAAATATTTACGCCTCCTCACAAATAAATCTCTGGGATCAGAGACGAACACATGGAGGAAACTTCTGCTCTCCTGCGCCGCTTTCATCTCTCGCCTCCATGCTGAAGAGGAACAACTTCCTGTCCAAAACAAAACTAGGGCCTACCCGTCAAGAAACAATAGCCTGATTAGAATTAGGTCAGAAAAACTTGGAAAGTGCTGCGGTGATGTTAAACTAGGCTTAATGAGTCAAACGAGGGCCGTTAAAGCTCTGCAGACGCAGGTTCAGATTGGCTTGTGTTCAGACGAACGTTCACCTGCTCGGAGCGAGACGGAGTATCAAAGAACCTCGCTGCTGAAGAAGCCTTTGAAATCGGGACGGCGCGGCCCATTGTGGATTAATTAGCTGTGTTTTGAGCTCGATACCATCACCTACAAAGAGGCTTAACTCCGCCGAACAGCGGCCGTCGTATTATTAGCGTTTAATCACCTACAGCTTTTTTATGGAAGAGCACCTGTCCACCTCGTGCTCCACAGCAGCCCTGTGTTAGTGCAAGCGGCTGATTCATTCACTTCGTAGCCCACCCGAGGACGAGGGAGTTTCATTAGTACAGCGCTGTTTACTCAGCAACTTACACACACACACACACACACACTACCGGCACAACGGTGCAGACTGTAACTTGAAACGGTGGCAAATGCAACTAAATTTAAAGATTTGCTTGTTTTTTCATGTTTGTAGAAATGTAGCACTGCATCAGTGTCTCATCAATGGATGCTCTGCAGTGAATGGGTGCCGTCAGAATGAGAGTCTGATAAAAACATCACAATAATCCACAGCACTCCAGTCCATCAGTGAACATCTGGAGAAGACAAAACCTGAAACACATCCAGCATTAAGATGATTTTAACTCAAACACATAGAGTCTATAATCCATAATAACACTTCCTCCAGTGAAAAACAATGCTTTCTTCACTTAGTCAATAAATCTCAACACTTTATCATATAAATGGTCCTAAATATTTGCTAGATGACATTATGTTGAAAATGCATCGCAGTCTGTGAAAAAGGTTCGTTGCATCTGTTTATGTTCTGGTTACAGCCTATGATGCCCGATTCATTCAAGAAAAACAGAGTAATGCATCAATTTAAGATGATAATGTCGATCTCCAACAGCAGCGATGGGTCAGATGTGAGCGTAGATGACTGTGCATCTATATCCAGCAACTCTGTGACTTGCCAACTAATACAAAAGGTCATTTGGCTCCTAAACGATTCATGTTAGAGGTCGATGTCTTTCTAGTCGTGTTTTAGTCCGTGTGTGTGTGTGTGTGTTTTGCTGGAATGCGGTCACAGGAAGACACAATCGTTTGCAGAGCTCAGACACAACAAACACTGAAGGCCGGACTGGAATTCTGCACGAGGACGTAGAAATGCTTCTGGCAGACGATGGCTAGCTATCACAACACTGACCCTCAAAATCAGCTGTCCTCCTTCAGTTATAACACAGATCTAGTTTCAAACTCCAGAGTCTTGGAAACATTCCATGAACATGATTTAGAGGAAAACTAAAGGAAACGGTGCTCGGGAAGACGAACGAGCTCAGAAAACACACAGGTGATGCCCGTCACGATGCATGGCCATCGAGTACAATGTGCTGCATGTGACTGAATCCACGGAAGAGGCTCAGGATATCCTCTGCGTCACCAGTCAAAATAATCTCCATAATGCTCATCCTGCTCAGGAGACGACGGTCAACGAATCTGAACCGAAAACTGACAATGCATTCTTCTCCAACAGAAGCTTGAGCAATGCAGTTCATCAGATTTAAGCCGTTTGAGACCAGGATGAGAATATAATAGCAGCTCTGTACATTTCAAACTCACTCATGCAAACAAGCAAAAATCACTCATGTGATTCCATCCTGGCATTCCAATATTTCTGTGATATCATGCATCTTTATTTGTATTTAAAGCACTTGTGTAAACAATTAAATATCTTATATGCAATCAGAACTAAAGAGGAGTAATAATAAAAAATGTTTTATAAAACAAACAAATATGGTAAAATCAACCCAAAAAAATAAATAAAGCCTGGTTTCTAAGAGTTGGAGCCCTAAAACAAGCATCTAGGCATCTCCCAGATCGGATTTCTGTGGGGTTTGTGTGACTGTAGGAATCTCACATCATGTGTGAACACTGCTGCCCCCATCAGGACACAAAACACGGAATAAAACTACAAAACATCTGCTAAAACCATTCAGCGGACTGAGATTGAAACCGTATCAGGTTAAACGATTACATTATTCTTTAAACATGCATCAAAGTATTGCTTCATTTCATGCAAAGGCATCAAAAAGTCAGAGTTTGTATCGTGCATCTACAAAACCCGACTCGTTTCAACACTGAAGTCATTGATTAATATGCACTATATCTGCTGCTCAAAGACTGTCATGGTTTTCATTAAACACAGATGGATCTCATTTACTACAAGCACTTGAGGAAAGAAAGAAAGAAACAGCTTCATAAAGACGCAGTCAAACTCTTCCTCGTCGAGCATCTGCCTCTGTTCGACTGCTTTGCATTCAAAGTAAGATTATAGAATAACTACAGATAAAAAGAGCTCAAAGGCATGCCTTTATTTCTCTCTGTTTGAGTCGGTTATCTCGTTAAACACGATTACCGACGGAACGCAGAAACTAACGGCTCGCTTCTGAGAAGACAAAATATCCCGTTTTAACGCGTTATGGTAATACCATGGTACGCATTTATACGTCAAAAGAGAGACGTTTTGCAAACGTTCCCATTCAGTGACATCCAAAAATGTTTTTAAACACGGGGTAACATAAAAAAAACGCATTAAAAAATAAAATGTATAAGTGGATGAGAACATAATCAAAGACCTATTAACGTTACTAGGGAAAAAAAGTTTATTAATTGAAAGAACGTTACATATTAGCCGGGATTGCTTAATATAGCTATTAACAAAATAATAATAATAGTAAAAGAACAACATATCCATGTTGGCCTCTGTGGCACTTTTTATTAGCGGATAAAATGAGGAAAACCCGAGCGCAACACATTATCAAAGAATGTTCGACGGTTATTTATCAAAAGAGGAGAGAAGCTCGATGATTCTCATCTGTCGGGAGATTCGGGAAAGTTTGGGCTGTGGCGTCTGAGAGAAATGTTACAGACTCACACACATCAAACGCGCCGCCGCCGCTCATCTGCGCGAGAGAAGTTACTTTGTACAGTCTGAAGTTACTCGTCACGGACTCGCTGTGAGCGAACGCGTTTGGGAAGAAACAACCGATGGTCTTACCTTGGGATTTGTGAACCGCTCCGGCTGAGATCCCGAAAATAACGGAGGAGAAGAGAAAAGCCGCTAAAAGTCTCAGATCCATCGCGGGAGTCTCTCGCGAACGCCACCCCGCGCTCCTCTCGCGCCGAACCGTGATTACTCCCGTTTGTCTGAGCAGCGACGCGCCCGGAGCCGTTACACCCCCGTCAGCGTCTTCGCACTAGTTAAACTGTGTCCGTTCGTTCGTTACCGACTTTAGTACCACCGGGGTGGGGGGGGGGGGGGTTGTGACGTCACCGCGAAACAAGCAGAGGGGCGTTTTGTGCTCGCGTTCCGTCGGAGGCGTTCTCGGGTTCTTCTAGTGGAGAGACTTTCTAATCTAAAACCAGTTGCGCTGGAGCGAGCGGATCGAGCCGAGCTGAGCCGAACTGAGCCGAACTGAGCCGAAGTTTAGTTCGTCGAGAACTGAGAGGGTGTGATGCGCAGCGTTACAAATCAGTGTGGATATTACCCCCAAAAAACGAGTGTGTGTGTGTGTGTGTGTGTGTGTGAGAGAGAGAGAGTGTGTGTGTGTGTGTGTGTGTGTGTGTGTGTGAGAGAGAGAGAGAGAGAGAGTGTGTGTGTGTGTGTGTGACGGCTGGAAAGTTTACAGGTGTGGGGTCCACAAGGGAGCGCCAGAGGGTCCGTCAGAATTTACTTTGAAAATATATAAAATAAAATATAGATGAAAAAAATGTTTTATATAAATGAATAGTTTAAATTAAAATAAGTAAATAAAGACATTATGACAGTATCACATTGAGATAAAAAAATGTAATGATGTAACTTAAAAAAACAAATAATAATTTAGACATTTATAATAACATTTTTCACTATACACTCTTAAAAATAGAGTTGAAAAGGGTTCTTCAGATTATTAAATGTTTACACTATTGTTATTCTTCTTCACACTATTAAAAAATGGATCTTTTAAGAACTGATAATTGGAAGGGAACCAAAATTGGCTCCTCTTGCCTGATAGAAGATTTAATCCATTAAAGTATAATATTACAACATATAAAACATGTGACAACTTGCCCCGCCCTGATGTCTATCCAGAATACTCGAGAGAAGCCCTCGAGTCCCGTCTGAATGTAGATGTATGTCCGTGTGCTTTCATTCTGTTACACAGATATGAGGACAGATTGACTGGATATGATGCAAACCTTGGGACAACTAGCCCCGGTGTGCTGTTTGTAGTCTCAGCTGCTGTGTTTGCACCTCTGACCTCTGACCCCTGACCCCTGCTGCTCAGTGTTTTCCTGTCTTCACACACAAATGATGGAATCATGACGGCAAATATTCTTTATTTTTACATAGTTATGCAGTTGTGTACATAAATATAAAATGTACTCAGAAATTAATTAAGTCTTTTAATTTTTGTTTTTATAAAATAGTAAAAAAAAAAAAAAAGGATTTCCCAAACAAATATTTATTTGTAATTTTTATGACATGGAAAAAAAACAACAGCATTAGACAAACAAACTTACTCTTTCAGCAGCACGTCAGGGTTTTTTGACCATATCCTCACTATAATCTCATGTTACTTGAATGTGTTTGAGTACGAGAGACTGATGCTGTAATGTGTGTGATGAGGGTGACACAGCACTGATGAGCTCAGAATGAGCCTCTTTTGGAGATCCGGAGAGTAGAAGGTCATAAATGTTTAGAGGAGCAGGGTCTGAGTTTCATTCAGAAGAAGCACACGGCTCATATTCAGAACGAGACCTTGAGCTGAAGCAAACAAACACGGATTTGAAAAGCTTCCAGCTGTAAGTGGTTCACGTAAGTGGTCTCCGGCCTCAGTTTGGGAAAGTTTTCTGCTAAACAAGCTTATTACATTAAATTATTTACTGTGATTGAGTTTGATCTGTGTTTTGGATGTCGAGACCTCAGCTCTGTTCCTCCAAAGCTCTGCCTCGTTTATGAGGAAAGACACTAATGTTTGTCTCGTAGCTGATGCAGTCAGATATATCCTGATGTTTGATAGATAACCTCACAGCGACACAGACACACTTAAACACACTTAAACACACTCCCCTCCAGGGAAATACAAGGAAATGTTAGAGAAACTGATAAACATCCAAATGTCTCTGATTACAACATCAGCGTGTCTCCACACGAACAAAGAGTACAGATATATACAGTGAACTGAAAACAAAACGAATTTGTGTGGAAACAGTTTACACACAGAAATTGTTGATAAATCTCAGTTAAACATCAGATGAAACATGAAATTATGCTGCAAAAATGTAGATATACGCAAACAGTGTTTCCTTGTAAAACATACCCCAGTGATCAGTGTTTTATTTACAACTTTAAAAAAAATTACAGTATATATATATATATATATATATATATATACATATATATATATACATACATATATAAAAAAATCTGAAAGCATTAGGGTAATAAATGTTAACAATTTTGTTGTTTACGTCATTTTTATTAGTTCTCATTTCGTATTAAATAAAAAAAAAAAACATTGGAAATAAAACATAATAAGCTTATTTTTTGTTATACACTTTATATCATAAATGTATATGTATACTTATATATTACATTATATTTAAATTATACTTTATTTCAGATAATGTTTATTTTGTTTCAGCTGAGAAAGCAAGAAAAAAAATTCATTACAAAGAAATTTTGAAGTAGAAAGATTGAAATATTTTTTTCCAGTAAAAACTATTTTTCTCTAACTGCCAAGACATTTCCCGTTTTATTTAACCCTAAAACACAAGAAAACACAATGCATATTAAAACAGTAAATACATGCATATACTGAGGTTCTTAAGCTATGTGTTTGATTTCAACGGCTCTTTGAAATGTATACAGATTGTAGAAATACAGCAGGAAACCTGCAGCTGATTATTAGATTATTAGTTGGAGCAGAAGTCGCTCAAGGCTGTTGTGCAGATGAGGAAACGTCCCTCACATGTATTCATATCAAACCTGATGGAGAGGACAGAGAAACGAAGGACTCTGTGCTACTCAGAAAGCTTTTTTCTTTTCAAAATGACAGATTTTCATTTCCAGACACACGTTGAGGATCGAGGATGTTCGATTAAGAGCTTTTTTCCTCTCATCAGAGGAAGTTCAAGATGTTCCTGCTTCACCAGGATTTTACAGTGATTGATTTTACCACGGACAATGAGAGCAAGGGCTCATGGGAAATCAGTGTCTGCCGTTTCTAAAGCATCTGTTGCATGTTCACTCACAGAGAAGAAGCGGCTCATGATGGCATTCTTCATCTGAACTGCTCTGCGCTGAACCCATGAATGCCATTTAAATATTTAACCATAAAGTTGTTAGGATGAACTCTGCACATTCATAGACAGATTCAGTTCGAGATCAAACCAATAGAAGCTGGTTCCTGAAAGAGAAGAGGACTTCTCTGGATGTTAAGTCAGACATATTGGTTTTGTCATAGGAATATAATAACTCCAGCATGGTTGAGTTTCCCACAGAGACATGTGTTCACCACTAGAGGGCAGATCTTCACTCAGATCATGTCTGAATGCTAGTCTGATGCTAATGAACAGATGTAGACAGTCACAGTGTATATCTAGGGAAGAAACAGAACAAAAATGTTGTCCAATCACCAACACAAACTCTTTTAAAACTTATTTTTTCAATACACTCTTAAAAATGAAGGGTTCCATGAAAAACCTTTAACTGATCAAAGGGTTTGAATAATAAAACAAATATAGTTCACGATGAAAAAATCACGGTTCTTTCTTTTAAGAACTGATCAATGAAAGCTTCTTTGAGGAAACAAAAATGGTTCTTCATTCATGGAATGTTAGCTTCAATGTAACAACTTGTTTTTAGAATGTTCAGAGAACATTTAAATGTAACGTTCTCGTTAGTGTTTGTAAAATGATACACTGAAACATTTCCTTAACCTTCACAAAACTAACAGAAACTGGAAGTTTTGAGTGTTGAGAGAGCATTCAGAAATAATGTTTTCATCACTCATTGGGCACGCTGGTAAAATGTGCTTCGAACAGATTTTTGTGATGTGTGTTCCTGCAGCAGAGCTGGCACAGAGGAACAAAAGGCGAGCAGCTCCGAGTCTCCTGTGTCCAAAACCCAGAACGAGCCTGACAAAGACAAACTAGTTTAATCAGCATCCGAGAAGAACGAGACGAGGAAATTGGAAAAAGAGTCGAGCCAAAAGCATCTCCCTCCTGCACATAAACAAACCAACCAGTCTGAGATCTGCCTGCATGCCTTCATAGAGAGCACAGGCTGTGTGTTATCTAGAGAAACACACACACATCACGCACACCTCATTAGTTACACTGTCATCGTCCAGTGCAATTAATGCAACAGTTGCATCGGCTGGACCGCAGTGTAAAGCTTCACCTTCAGCGCTCGGGTCTGATGAGAATGTGTCCGGGCCTGAAGCACTTATTAGCCGTGTTTCCACTATCGAGCTAAGACCGGGCGTGCTAGTGCGTGCCAGGGCCAGTCGCGTTTCCACAGTCACTTCCGGGGCTTGATCGTGCCTCGCCGGGGCTTCCTCGGGGCCAACGGCCAGGGTTTTTTGGCCCGACGAAAACCTTGGGCCAAAGCGGGCCAGCAGGGGCTAGAGGAGGAGTTATGAACAAAGGCGGAGTTTCTCCGTGTCTGGAGAGCGTCAGCGCGGATCATTTCAGAAAGATCACAGCTTTAACAGCAGCATTAAACACTTTTTTAAATCAGTTGAGCTCAAAACTCACTCTTAGTTAGCAGCAAGTGTTTGAAATAACTTGATCCGATGTGGATTATAATCACTAAACAAAGCAGAAACATTTATAAGCGATGTAAAAGACTATGCACGCTAAACATTAACGTTACCATAGTAAACGTTAAATATGACCGCTTGGAGAAATCAGACGTCAGCTTCTTATTCTCTATCACAATTGTGTATTTATTAAGTAACATTTTATCTGTCGTCTCGTTTCAAGAGTTTAGCTCCACGTTGCATATCATCAAAATATAATAATGATTTTTGTTCGGGAGCTTTTATAAAAATAGAGAGTCTGCGCTGCCGATCATTTCAGAAAGATAACAGCTTTAACACCAGCATTAAACACTTTTTTAAATAAGTCGAGCTCAAAACTCACTTTCAGTCAGCAGCGAGTGTTTTAAATAACTTGATCCAACGTGGATTATAATCACCATGCAAGGCAGAAATATGTATAAGTGATGAAAAAGATATGCACGCTAAACATATTACCATAGTAAACATGTTAAATATGACCGCTTGAAGAAATCAGACGTCAGCTTCTTATTCTCTATCACAATCGTGTATTTATTAAGTAACTTATATTATCTGTCACAAGCCTCGTCTCGAGAGTTTATCTCACGTTGCCTATCATAAAAGAATATAGCCTAATAATGTTTTTTGTTCGGGAGCTTTTATAAAAATAGAGATATTAGCATTCACCATCCATTCATTATATGACAGCTATACTGTGGCTAATAAACAGAAACAGACTCGACTGAATAAGCAGGCTATTTTCATAAGCGTTAAAAATAAATAAATAAATAAAATAGAAATAAGTGTGAAATAAGTGTGATTAATTTTGCATGACGTTGTTCTGAGAGGCGTGTAAAGGGCGTGTTTTAGTGACGTGCAGCGGTGCTTCAAGCTCCACTGTGGAAACCCTGCTCTCTAACAGCATTGATATTTCATTTCTCTGAAAACTTCTTTTTACATGTTTAATGGCAAATTATTGTTAGAGATCCTCAGGAACTGAAGTGGCGGATGAAAACCTCGACCTTCGCGATGAACAGAACATATTTTTGAACCAATCAATGACACTGCGGGAAATATTTTTTCAGAAATGAACTTTGAAGTGTACTGTTTCTGGAGGATCAAGAGTGCAGGTTCAGCATTATAGAGAAGCGAGAATCATTACACTTCAAGGCTGTTTTATTATATTTTCTTATATGGTTAATAAATGGAGGTATATGAGCAGAAATATCAATTGATGGGCTTTTTATGAGGGTTTTCAAAAGACTCTTTGCTTTTACAGAAGGAGCTCAATTCTATATTTCTGCTGGCTAATATAATACATGCAATCAGGGGTTTGTGTTTAAATCTACTGTATCACATCTGAGATGTGCATTTTATTAGGCTCTAAATGATCAGAAAGATAAAGAAAATAAATGCTCTTTTAGTGTAATTGTACAAGCGTCCAGCTTCTGGTGTTTACTTCGGATCAAGTAAAGGTCAGAATAAGGTCAGTAATATCTCCAGATGAACTCTTCCTGGACTGAAGCAGCTCATCTTTACTTGATTCTCCATCAATCATGTTTTAGAGTCTCAAATCTGATCCTCAGGATCTTTTGAGGAGCGTTTGTTTCCAGAAGCTTTACTTTCACTGTTCCTCAGCGGAGGAATGATCTTCACAAGCCTCCAGAACATCTCACATCTTCTGAGGAGCCTTGATTTCTTCAGCTCTCCATCACTGTGTTATATGTGCGGATCATTTACATCTCATCTCATTACTGGAGATATAGAGCACAGACTCATATTCAGATCAGTTTCAGATCAGTATCTGCTCTACTGTTAAAAAGATCTCACTGATTTAGATCAGAATTCATCATACAATTACCAGCATCTACAGCAAATTTGTAATTTGCAATGTTTTTGTAACTGTGAAATTCTAGACTTTTTTTAAATCTCTGAAAGCTTCTTTTCTTTTCTTTAGCTTTAGAAACATTAGGAATGAATACGTTTGAGATTGGTGTGTTTATCTCTGCACTGGCTCTTACAGAGGTTTGTACTGCAGACTCATGTCGACTGAGCTGATGTCGTGTTAATGAGCTCTGTAAATAAAGGCTGTTAAAAACACAAAAGCAAGCGGTCGGTCTGCAGATAAACAAATACTGAGGTCAGAGATGGAGGAGTGTTTGTCTGTAGATGCACTGATTTTTTTTATGTTATGGAGCTTTCTGAGAAACAGAGATCAGCGTGTCAGAGCCGGAGGAATCGAGTGCTTGTTTAACAGTCGGTGTTCTTTTATCACACTGCTCCCATGAGCCTTGAACTCATCTTAATACTCACACTCCTGATTCAACAGGACTGACCTTCACTGGCTCAGAGACACTGCTTCTGTGACTTACAACCAAGGTCTGGATTAACCACACACACACACACACACACACACACACACACACACACACACACACACACACACACACACACACACACACACAGAGACACACACACACACACACACACTCATGTTTGTTTTTGTGTAAAGTGTGTTCATCCCATAGGTGTAATGGTTTTTATAATGTAGAAACTGTATATTCTATGGCCCTTCACCAACCCTACACCTAACCCTAACCCTCACAGGAAACTTTGTGCATTTTTACTTTCTCAAAAAAACTCATTCTGTATGATTTATAAGTGTTTTGAAAAATGGGGACATGGGTTATGTCCTCATAAGTCACCCTCTCCTTGTAATACCTGTGTCATACCCATGTCATTATACAGAGTTGTGTCCTGATATGATACAAAAACAAGAGCACACACACACACACACACACACAAAAGAAATGATTCCATTTACAAGAAAATAACTGGCTTGTGTTCACATCAGACCACACATAAACCAGGCTGAAATCTAAAGCGTATGCTGTTTTACTTTTACTTAAAATGTGATGCTTTTACAGTCAAAGTAATCTTAGCCCTGATGATGATAGTGTTGCTCAGATGATATAGATGCTCAGTGTTCATCTAATAATCATTCTGAGAGGAACTCAACTCAAATTACAAACTAAAAGCATTTTTATTATTATTATAAATGTTTTTTTTTGTTTTTTTTTTGTGAGTTTAATGTGAGGTCAGATCTCAACACATCCGGATGGTGTCCAGAAGATGGCAGCAAAACCTACACAAATAACACTGAATCTAGATCTGCAGCTGAACATGAGACACATGATCAGATCTGACTTTCCTGATGACATTAGAGTTAAAGTACGAGATGTGACCAGCGAAATATAGAAACTTTATTTGCATTTCACGAAGGAAGGGCAAAATAAAGCTGAACCAGTGTTTCTCAAGTAGTTTATGCGGAAAAAATACAGAAGTGCAACAAAGCTGAACACTTATATTGAAAAAAACTAAGAAACCATGCAGAACACCCTGATAATGTAGTAATGATAGTAATGTCTAAATATTTGTTCAAAATAAATCCACAAGTTAATAAAAATAAGTATTTATGTGTAAAAGCAACTAGGGAATTTATTGGTGACTAATCTAGTGTTTGTTTGTTTTTTACTTAAACTTGTATCTGTTTTAGCATGAAATGCGGTCAATAACTCAAAATTCAGTTTAATACATAACTTAATTAGTTATGAAAAATAATGGACTGAAATGTTTTAACGCAGTTAACTCGCTGGCCACGCCCCCTGACATCTAAACATAAATTAAAGACACGTATTTACATTTTACAGTCTTAGTTTCTTATTTAAAGTATAATTTTATTAAAAAATACCTTAAAGTGATGAAATGTAAACTATGGCATCGTTTACTCTCTGCCGTTTCAAACCTGTATGATGCAACATAAAAGAAGGTGTTATCGAAGACTGTTGCAACTGTTGTGTGGGTTACTTTCATTACATGAACCAAAAATACAGAGTTTAAGTTAGACCACTGTAGGCTAAACATATATGTGTATAAATCTGATGTTGAATGGAATAAAATATTTATTTCTAAAGCTACTCTTTTGTAATGTCTGCTTGATAATTTCTTATTTATTCATTTTATTGTGTGTATTTTCACAGCCAAATTTAATTTGAGATTAATTATATTAAATAATCAACACATCTTGAAATTAATCAGATTTAAAACGTTTTAATCGACTGACAGCATTAATTATATATATATATATATATATATATATATTTTTTTTTTTAATGTATATTTTCAATCGGCAGAAAAATTATCATAAATATTAATTAGTAGCCTACAATGAAATTCAGTCACAATACAAAATCAAATATATTATTGAACCATAATATATATTACTGAAAAAAGGAAAATAAATAAATAAAAAATAGGTTTCAGTTGTTAAGTCCATAGACGTGATCAGGTTAGGTCCCACAGAGGGTTAAACCAAAATGACCGCCTCACACGAGCACATGGTACATTCCATCGGGACCCCCGCCCCCCCTCCTCTGAACTCATGGTACATTCCAGCTGGATTATATATAACGGGACTGAATGAAAGAGACTGAAGTTTGGATGAGACCAGAACCGCTACACTGAACTCGGAGGATTTCAGCACTGTTTCATCTTGATTAACCAGTTCAGTTGAGTTCCTGTAGGGCGACTGATGAAGAGGAGGAGGATGAAGATGCTGTGGCCGTTTGCAGTGATTTTGTCCTCACTGGTTTGTGTGGAGACTCAGCAGAGAGGTGAGATCAAATAATAAACACAAATATGAAACAACAGTCTTTCCTATTGTTTAAACTAAGAGATAAAGCTGTAAATGATCAAAAATATTCTGCTCATTTTATTCAATGAATTTTGAATTTAGTTTGTTTAGATGTACTGTAGGAGTCAATTTTTAATACTTTAACCCCATACACAAAGTACTTTGTTTCCAAGGAGTTAAAATGCTACTGAAACTTCCAGAAAACATGAGGTATTACAATGTCCGAAAAACATGGTAAAACTATGGTAGAGTTTTTTTAGTGGTGGTGAAAGGTACAGTGAGGCCAAGCAAGTTTAATTGTACAGATTTAATAAATGAGTGAACGTCTTAATAAAGTGAGTAATGAATTAAACTGTAATCTGCGTTTAGCGTCCCTTAAAGGGCCAGTGCACCCGAAAACACAAATTCTATTATCATTTACTCACCCTCAAATTCCGAACCTGTATGAATTTCTTTCTTATGTTGAACACAAAAGAATATGTTTTAAAGAATGTTGGTAACTAAACAATTGAAGGTAGCCATTTTCCCCCCAATACTATGAAAGTCAATGGGTACCAGCTTCTGTTTGGTTAAAACATTATCTTTTATGTTCACCTGAAGAATCTCATGCAGTTTTGGAATAACTTTGTGTGGATTTATATGATCTAATTAAATTAACATAAAGCAAATATCCAATGGCTAGGGGGCTCGGCCGGGATGCTGATGGTATTTGCATAGATAGTATGGCATTTGCCACAATAACGAGATTTCTCACCCGCAGGTTTGTCAAACACATTTACACACATGAGGTCAGGAAGCCGCTAATGTAGTTTTAGCTGTGACCCATAAAAGCAGCGAGTGTCTGCTTACCTCAGTCCTGTGAAAAGAACAGGAAGTTGAAATGTTATCGACTAAACTTTCATCTGAGCCATGTGTGTGTGTGTTTATTCCTGCTGAATGTATGAATCAGCGCAGGTCACACGAGAGCTCTGTACGGCTCCATTAACTGATAATCCTGGATATTTAGTCAAAGCGGGTTAGTTAACTGGTCATAAAAGCCTCTCAGTGTGAGTTTTCTCATGAATAACGTGTGGCCATTTGTGTTTTTGAACTCTGATGGACTTTCAGTTCCAGAACAGATCAAATGGAAGAGAATCATTTCACACTTCAGAGACTAAAAATCTATGTGTATTTATTTAAGAATTTTTATTTTTAAATTATTGCAATAAAATAATTTTAAAATGTATTATTATATTATTAATATATAAATATTTATAATATATGAATGTATGATTTTATATATGCATAAAAATTACATATGTATAAAATAATTTTTTCGAATCATGATAGATAACCCATTCAGAGACATTTTTCAATTTATTTACAATTAAATTTAAAGTACTTTATTGGGTTGATTGTGTTTACATACAGTACTTTAGATTTACATTTAATAATTTATAAGCAGTATACACAAATCAAGTAGTGACAAGAAAATAAATGTAAATATAACCATAACAAATAAAACTAAAATACTATTAAAATAAGGTGCTAAGCAATGCATAAAAATTAAAAAAATATGAATTAAGTAATATAAAATATGCTGATGAGGAAACAATTTTGACTCAGAAATTGTTACTAAATTTCACAAATAATTAAAAATAAATGACAAGTTACGCATTTAATTAAATATGGCATTTTAAAGTATAAACACTTGAGTATTTTTCTTGTAAAACATGCTCCATTAATCTTTTTTAAAAATCACTTTTTACAGCGTAAACTTGCAAATGCACTGTAATGTATTTAGTCTGAATACTCAAGCAGCTTCTGTAGCTCCAGATGTCTTTATCCGCTTCCATCTGTCTGTAAGTGTCTTCTCTCGAATCAGCCATTTATCTCTGAAGGCGTTTCACGCTGAATTGACTGAATGACTTTGTGAGGATCTTATCAGCTCCACTTACATCTGATTACAGAGTCTGTTCACATGCAAATGCAGATCTTCTCATCTGTCCTGGAGGTTCTTCATCCAGACACTTTAATTAGCTCACTGCTGATCTCATCAGCAATACATGCAGAACTTCACATGACTTATTCCAGTTTATCTACAATTCATTTATTGGAGACTTACCTCCCATCTATGTGTGATGATGCTTTTAAACATCTTAAATGTTGTCTTTGACTCGACCTGAACTCTTTGACCTTTAAAATATCCTATAACTATTCCCTTACTTGTTTGCTTGTTTTCCCAAACCCAGCTGAAAGCCACCCAGAAAGTGTTATATAGGTCTAAGACATCTATCATGATGAGATGCTGTTGTGTAAACGCACAGTGAACTCTGACCCCTGCCTTCACACCGAATGAGGCTGTAAGCTGCTCTGAGACACAGGAAAAGAAGCAGAGAAATAATCTTGTCTTGTTCTACAGCTAAAACACGTAAATGCTTACAGGTGAAGCTAACCCCTGTTTGGAGCGTTAAAGCAATGCAGTCATGCCTAATATGATGTGTGCTTTTTTTTAAAAACAAGTTTCACTCAAAAATAGCTTGTGAATTTTGAAAATAATTACAGAGAAACTGCAAATAATGCATTGAATTAAATGTGGAGTTTTAATTCGAAAGGCTGAAATTACATTTCCTGTAAAACACTCCAATAATCTTCCAGTAGATGAAAAATATATATATATATATATATATATACTGTTAACCATAAAAAAGGCTTAATATCGGTGCCGATAATCGGTCAACCCCTGTATATATTAGGGGACGACTGATTATCGGCACCGATATTATGCTTTTATTTATGGTTATCAGTCATTTTCTAAACAGATTACCAATAAAAAATATTTAATATATTCTATATTCATATACTATCTATGCAAAAAGATAGATGTCTTACTGCTAACCATAAAAAAGGCTTAATATCTGTACCGATAATCGGTCAACCCCTCTATATATTGGGGGACGACTGATTATCGGCACCGATATTACGCTTTTATTTATGGTTATCAGTTATTTTCTAAACTGATTACCAATAAAATTATTTAAAATCATTTAAAGAAAGTTTTTGTCAGAGCCCTTGTTATTCTTAATTTTGACATTAATTTTCATTTTCACATCAGATATATATATATATATATATTGGTTATCAGTCTACTTGATCTGTAATAATCAGCCCTGAAAATAACATATCGGTCTAACCCTGATATTTATTTATTTTATTAACAAAGTGTGTGAATATATTAGTTGGTTTGGTTGTAGCGTCATTTAACTATAAAAGTGCAACAGAAGTCAGTCTCCTCGTAGTAGTGTTATAAACATCTAATAACTCATTTTAGACATTTTCTTAGTGGGATCAATGCTTTAAAGCTGTGTGGCGATGTTGAGAAGTTCTTGCCGTTCTTTAGTAGCATCAGACAGATGTGTTTGTTTGAAAGTTTCTCAGATGTGATTAGAGGTGTCTGTCGGCTCTCAGCGCGTCTGTGACATGCAAACGCAGCCAGATGTGACTTCAGTCATCAGACTGTCTTTATCTGCTGAGTGTTTGAAGTTTCTGTGTGCTCAGCTCCACTGGAGTCCATTCAAAGCCACAGACTCCCCCGAGACACAGGCCTGAGTCAGTCTTCAGCAGGAATGTTACATTTTTCAGTTTTGCTTTAATTTGAATAAGAGTTTTTGTCATTTTGTTGTATTTTTAATGTTTATATAGTTTTTGTTAATCTCTTTTTCAGTTTTCATTAAAAAAAATTAAGTACTTCAACTTAAACAAAAAAAAGGTTTTAGATTTGGTCCACTATGATAACCTGGCTGTTAGTTAAAAATACCCTATGATAAATATGAATCAAAGTTGAGTGTAACTTCCTGCAGTTTGATCACATGCATGGTTTTTAAACTCCCAGCACTGATTTTGCTGAAATGTTGTGTTTCGAAACGCTAAAGCTTTAACCCCATGACCTGCTGGAGTGAAGATCTTCATCTTCACGGTTCCCTCTCATTGAGTTTTTTTTGCTGTCAATAATGAGTGGTTATTGCTGGATGATGCTTATCTCCTCACACTAAAGGCCAGCTTCGGTCAGTTGTCCAAGACGTAGTGATTTGTGTCGTGAATGGATGGATGGGTGAGGGTCGTTCTTCAAAGAAAGAAAGAGAAAATGCAGTAAAGTCTCTTCAGGGCAGTGATTTAACACTTTCTTTGTTTGGTATTTCAGGTCTGTTTCCTGCTATCTTGAACCTGGCCAGCAATGCCGAAATCACCACGAATGCCACGTGTGGCGACCCACTTCCCGAGATGTTCTGTAAACTGGTGGAACACGTCCCCGGAAGACGAATCCGTAACCCTCAGTGTCGGATCTGTGATGCAAACAGCCAGAATCCCAAAGGTAACGAGATTCACCCTGAAACTTCGGCTTTAATCCTCATGATGCATTCAGTTCTATTCTGACCTGGAAGAGGTTCATAAATATCTCTATAAAATACATCATAACTTTTTTTTTTTCAGATTGTTTACACATTTTTTTAAGAGATGTAAAATACCTTTCGTGTTCCAGTCATTTTTTTTTTACCTGGATATGTATGGAGGGTCATTAGTTTCAAAAAGACTTTTAGTAAAATTATCTGTGGAGATATATGAGTGTCAAAAACATTTGTGAAAAATATTTCTTCTTTTCCTTGTTTATAAACATAAACACCATTGCAGCATGAAATATTTAAGTAAAATGTATTAATTTTATTCTAAGACTTTTTGGAGTACAATTTATGTTATTTTTATTTTTATAAATATGTAGTTTTCATAATTTTTGGACTTTGTGAGTAATTTGAAATGTAAAATAACTTTAATGTTTTTTTTATTAATTAAAATTCAAATTATTTCACATTCACTAATTAATCAGAAACTGATGATCAGATACAACATGGCTTTAGCTGGAAAAAATTAATAAATGAAACCTACTAATAGTTAGCTGCATTAACTAATAATTCATATATTATATAATAATGACCAATATATATTTGTTCCAGTGTTTATTCATTTTAGTTAACATTAGCTAATAAAAATACAGCACTGTTAGTTTGTGTTATCTCAGATACATTAAATAATATTAACACATGCAGCTATTGATAATTTCATTTCTGTTCAAACAGAGCAACATCCCATTTCTTACGCCATCGACGGCACCAACCTGTGGTGGCAGAGCCCGAGCATCAAGAACGGCCCTCAGTTCCACTGGGTCACCATCACTCTGGACTTACGACAGGTAGGACTCGCCATCCAACACACGTGACGCTCGACTCAAGATTTGAGACCGCTAACACGTGAACTTCATCTCCAGAGCTGCTCTAAGAGTCACTTCATTTCAGAGAAAGTCCCATCAAACACACACTGAAACTCAAAGATCTTTTCTGTAAAACTGCTTTGAAACTATGTGCATTATGAAAAACGCTATACAAATAAATTTGAATTTAATTAAATTTAATTTAATCTTCTCCACAAGCCAACAAAATAAAACTTTGGTTTAATTTGAAGGACTTATGACAGAAATACAGTACTATTATATAGTAAAATGTTATTCTTAAAGGAATAATATATATATATATTATATATATATTATATCATTTGATTAAATTGTTAAAGTTTTGTCAGTGGTTCAAAGCTCTAAAGCTTTAATACATTTTTTATCAATTTTTTGTCCAGGAAAGATCAAATTTAGGGAAGTTTGGAATTTAGCGGAAATAACTGATTTTATAGGGTCCTAGATTAAAGGTAGCTTATTCTTGTGAACAAACAATTTCATTTTCGCATATGGAAAACATTTCCTTTCCTATATTTTTTTCAAAAAAAGAAAACGTTTTAAAGAATTTCAATTAATTTAACCCATTAACGGTTAACAAATATTGTGATGAATATCGATATCGGGTGATATGGAAAAATACCCATTAGCCACTATTGTTAAACAACTTTAAGATTAAGAAAGGTGCGTCCCAGTTTATGTACTTATGCATTATTCTAGTGCATTTTGTGCAAATTTTTGTAGGACTGCTAACTTGATTTTGGAGAGATTTGAAGCTTTGTTGGTTTAATCTCAGCGGAGGACCGTGAAGCTGGTTTTCTGCTCCAGTCCTCCTGCTCTGTGGTTGTCTGTCAGCCGTTCTGCTCCACCGTTAAGATGAATGCTGTGCTAATTGTACACTAGCTGCTTGTTTCCTGTGTGTCTGACTGGAGGAGCGGTGAGGAGGGGTTCAGGAGCGTTTAGAGTCCCTCAGGGGCCGCCGAACACAAGTGTGTTTGTCTAGAGAGGTTGAGAGACACACTAATCCCAAAACTAGAAACAATCCATTGCATTCCAGCACTGATAATACACACAACTATTCCACATGAGCCCACTAACCATGATCCTCTGCACTCACACACACACACACACACACACACACACACACACACACAAGTAAACATTAACTGAGTTAAAAAAATTAAATAAAAACCGTTAAACATTTGATTTCAATGATTTGCCAACACAAAATTTTTCATTTTCATTTATTTTAAGTACAAAACTAATTAAAGGACAGATTTGTGCTTTTAACAGAAGTTTAATTGTAGATTGTAATTTTAACAAAAACTTAATAAATGTAAAAAAAATTATAATTATTCTTATATAGACATTCAGAAAAGATAACCATAAAATAGCTAAAATGCATAAAAGAGCAAACTAAATAAACTGGAAGTAGTACAAAATAAATTGATAAATGCAATGCAGACAAATCACATAAAATAGCTAAAACTAAAAACACAACTAAATTACTAAAACTTTAAATGAAAAATAGAAAAATCATTCACAATAAAATGGATATTTAGGGCAGACAGCATAAGTTACTTTAACCTTTTTTATATACTATTATATTTATATTAAGATTTACTATTTATATTAAGATTTTTTAAAGTTAAATTTTAGCTAGTTTTTTATTATTAAGTTATTTTACTACATCAAGTTGGGGTTAAGGTTTGAGGAAACAAATTGAAATATGTACATATAATTTATTTTGGTTACCGTTTATTTTATTTCAAGTGTGTTTTAATGAATTTAAATTAATTAAATTTCACTTATGCTTTAGTAAACTATAATAATTGATAAACACTTGGAAAAAAAACTTTTGGAGATGATAAAATACATAAAATAATTTAATCTAATGATTACAGTCCTTAAGTGTCTGCTTAATTATTTAAAAAAAGCTTGGCGAGACGATCTAAAACCACAGAAATCTGAATAACCACAAAGTTCCTCAGCGTAAGCGTTTAATCGCCTAAAGCTCAGTGATTTCAGAGTTTTGTGGCTCTGAGCACAGCAGAGTTTATATGCTGTCGTCTGGAGTGAGGATGAGTCAGGCCTTTGTCTGCATTCACTGAGGGCCGCAGGGGGAAGGGAAACACACATAAAGCAGGACCGACCCCGATGGGGCCCCAGGCCAACAGTGCAGGATTACACATGCAAATGGACCCCTACACACACACATACACACACACACACCAGTTCAGGTGAGGTTAACACTTTACATCAACCGCAAGAAGCTCTGAACTCACACTTAACTCCTAATTGTTGTTCATTATATGAAATAGAAGAGAAGAAAAAGATGTAAAAGCACACTTTGGAATCAGATCTTTAGCCCAAAAGAAGTTCAGTCTGTTTGAAAGGCTAAAACAGTACATGTAGCGTTAAACATAAAGAGAATTTTGTGGTTGTTCACACTTTTGTGATAAAAAATGGTAATAATTTAAAGACTAAGATGAAATTATTAAATGGATTTGTAACATCTCCTATACAGACACATAAAAAATATCTTAGATATTTCTTGCATATTAGGTGCAACGATATTAGCAATGGCAAAAAAGTAGCACTGAAATGAAAAATAAAAATAATGATAATATAGCAGACAAAGTTTAAATATTATATGCATTATAACATTAATACAGTAGCATTTGTGTTTGTGTAAGTGTGTGTGTGTGTGTGTGTGTGAGTGTTTGTGTAAGTGTGTGTGTGTGAGTGTTTGTGTAAGTGTGTGTGTGTGTGTGTGTGTGTGAGTGTTTGTGTATGTGTGTGTGTGTGAGTGTTTGTGTAAGTGTGTGTGTGTGAGTGTTTGTGTAAGTGTGTGTGTGTGTGTTTGAGTGTTTGTGTAAGTGTGTGTGTGTGCGCGTGTGTTTGTGTAAGTGTTTTTGTGTGTGTGTGTGTGTGTGAGTGTTTGTGTATGTGTGTGTGTGTGAGTGTTTGTGTAAGTGTGTGTGTGTGAGTGTTTGTGTAAGTGTGTGTGTGTGTGTTTGAGTGTTTGTGTAAGTGTGTGTGTGTGCGCGTGTGTTTGTGTAAGTGTTTTTGTGTGTGTGTGTGTGTGTGTGTGTGTGTGAGGACCAACACAGCTGTTGAAGGCTCCCAGAGGTGTTTGGACATCAGGCAGTGTGTGTTAAGTGTCCTGCTCATGCTGTCTGGGGGGCCGCAGGTGATAAAGGACCCCAAATGGCCCTTTGCTTGTGATTGTTTGGTCAGATTGCAGCTGATATCCTGTGTTAATCTTCTTTCTCTTGAATGTGTGTAACTGGTGGGATTGTACTCATGAAAAGATAAAATAATAACAGTTAGAAGGAAAAGGCCAAAAAATACACAATGATTTGGTTGGTCTAAATGTTATTGGGTCTGTTTCTGTTTGGATTATCCAGACGCCCTTGAGTTTGTCCAGACGACACAATGTTTTAAGTTTTCAGGAACTGATGTCACGGAAAACAATGATTATTTTGTCTATAATGTGAAGTTCAGACTCTGGAAAAGGCATCAGAATGAGATGATCTCTGAACACTTTGACTCAATCAAAGCAAATATCATTTTCAAAAGGTTTTGTAATTTAAAAAATATATTTTTGTTCTCTTAAACTTCTCTTTTTCCTTTATGTCAAAAACATTTTGTTTTGACATTTGAACCCCTTTAAGCTAAAATATTTACTTGTAATTAGTGGTCGACCGATATTGCTTTTTGACAGCCGATGCCAAATATCGGCCGATATATCGGTTGACCACTACTTGAAATACCAGGGTTATAATAAACAGAAACTATAACTTTTTTCATTAGAATTATATACTAGAATTGTAATAATATATATATATATATATATACATATATATACATATACATACATTTCTTTTTTTCATATTATATAACTCGTTTCAGCTAGCTGCCAAAGCAACCTTTTCGTTTTTATTTAGTTTTCTTGATATACTAAAATAAAACTGAAACTAAAATGAATAAAAATGAAATATACTTATTTATAAGAAATCAGTCACACACACACTGACACACACAGATGTGTTTAAGGTTTAGCTCTGGCTGGCGTCACACGTGGCTCTGTTCTTCCTCCTGCAGGTCTTCCAGGTGGCGTACATCATCATCAAAGCGGCGAACTCTCCGCGGCCCGGGAACTGGATCCTGGAGCGTTCTCTGGACGGAGTGGACTTCCAGCCGTGGCAGTACTACGCCATCAGTGACACCGAGTGTCTGACCCGATACAACGTCACGCCCCGCCTCGGGCCGCCCACCTACAAGAGAGACGACGAGGTCATCTGCACGTCCTACTACTCACGCCTGGTGCCGCTGGAGCACGGCGAGGTGAGCAGTTCAAATTAATTTTCAGTTCAAGTTTATTTGTATAGCACATTTTATGATACAAATCATTGCAAAGCAACTTTACAGAGATTAGATTTCTACAGTATTCAGTAGTAGCTTATCAGTGGTCACTGTCAGTTTATGTGCATGATGGGTAACCAGGCTCACTGCGGGTGTTATTTCAGGATCACTGAGATGCTGTCATAGTTTTCATTTATGCTTTGAATTTGAGCTTATCTTAATATTTTTCATTTTCATTTATGATAGTTTTGGTAATTATTATTTAGTGTTTTTGTCGTTTTTATTAGTTTTTGTTTTTGTAAATATATCTTTTCAGGAATGATTTGAATTCAGTTGAATTCTTTTTTTCTTTCTATTTCCATTATACATTTAGTTAAGGATTAGTAATGTTGTTGTTTTTGCCAGTTTTAGTAGGTTTTTTTATTTTATTTATATTAATATGTCTATAGTTTTTATAGATTTTCCAAATTAGTTTTTTATTTCCATTTAAAATTTAGTTTTAGCTAAAGTTTTAGTAATTTTGTTGTTTTCTCATTTTTATTTTTTATAAATACTTATAATAGTTTCTATTATTATTATAAAAAAATTTTGTGTGTTTTTTTCTTTTTTTCAGCTAATTTTATTTATTTTAATACTTGAAATGAAACTAAATGATGAGAAATGTTGCCTTGGCAACTAGCTGAAATAAAATAACCTAAAGATTTTTTACATTTTATTTAAGTTAACATTTTATTTTATTAAGAGTAACAAATTTGTGTTTTTTTATGGTTTTAATTTTAGTAAACAGTAAAAACCCACAGTCACAGCTGGTCAAATAATACCACTTTTGTATCATTTTTTGGAATGTTTGGAACAGTTTGTATAATTTATTGGGTGATACAAATGAATTCCAATGATTCCTATTTTGACACAATAGATGCAGTAACAGTCTGAAACAAATGTATCACATCTATAGGTAATCAGCTGATTGAATAAAGTTTAAAGAGCAAAATGAACCCTTTCCTCAGAGGTGTGGAGGTCTGAAAGTGTGCCGTCTCTCCTCAGATCCACACGTCTCTCATAAACGGCCGTCCCAGCGCAGATGATCTGACCCCAGAGCTGCTAGAATTCACTTCTGCTCGATTCATCCGCCTGCGTCTGCAGAGGATCCGAACACTCAACGCTGACCTCATGACCCTGAGCTACCGCGACCCCAAAGAAGTGGACCCCATCGTCACCCGGAGGGTATGAAGCACCCCTTCAAATCAGCTTTAGACTTATATTAATGCTCAGATGGTAATAGTGTGAGATGATCACCATATTTATGCATTAGGCAGATGTCTTTAAAGGGTCTGGATTGCATTCATCATAAACATATTATTGGTTCATGCATTTCCTGGGAATCGAACCCATGACCTTACTGTTAAGTGCCATGTTCTGCTGTTTGAGCTACAGTAATTCTCAAATAGCATGTTTTTTTTTTTAATATTTCAACATTTTACACTTTAAAAAATCATGTTAAATATTTATATAACATTATTTTTGAAGGGTATTTTAAGACATAATTAAAATATTTGTAAATATTAATTTATAATATTACTTTTTTATGTAAATAAATGTATATAAATGATTCATAAGTAATTTATATATATTTAAAATATTGTATGTAAATGAATGTATATATAAATAGTAGATAAAGTTTTAATATTTTGTTTATAAAAAGTTATTTATAAAAATATAGGTGCTTCTAGGCATGATGCTCTTTCTTTAATGCAGTAACTCTGTGCTGCTCTGGTTTGCAGTATTATTACTCCATCAAGGACATCTCGGTGGGCGGGATGTGTATCTGTTATGGCCACGCCCAGAGTTGCCCCTGGGACCCTGTTACCAAGGTAACTGACAACAAACACCATCCCCTTGGAACTCAAGCTGTCAATCAAATGTGAACTTAAGCCCCGCCTCTCTGAAGTCACTATAATTGTGCCTGCAAATGTAAAAATGCTGATCACTTGAAGAAAGTTATATTTATTTTGTTTTAATAAAATTCGATACTGTAGATTCAAATAAACACTCTTTATGAGAAAGTGTGTGTGTGTCTCACTCGCTCCTCTCTTTTGTCTGTACAGAAGCTGCAGTGTGTGTGTGAACACAACACTTGTGGAGAGAGCTGTAATGAATGTTGCCCTGGATACCATCAGGAGCCATGGCAACCTGGAACGCTTTCCGATGGAAACACATGCGAGAGTGAGACACAAAATAACACTTACTTCAAAACAACACTAACAAAAAAGTATCTTTTTTTTCAATAAAAATTAAATAAATAGTAGTAAGTATTTAATTTATATACTATTTAATAAAACAATTATTTAATACTTTAATATACTGTATATATATAGTATTTGTATACAATACAAAAAAGAAAGATACATTTATATATTTATTAAAAGTAAAGAACATTATTTAAAGTAAATTAATTTCTTAATCACATTACTGACTGATTGATTTATTAAATATAATAGATTTGCATATTTAAATGTAAAGATAAAATATACTTTTATTATTCATGTATACATTTTTTATTTGAATACAATAACATAAATTGTATATTTTAGTATTAATTTTGCATTAGATTAACTGAAACTCTCTGACTTAACCACAAAACAAGCAGACTTTGATCTCTCACCGGCTGATCTCTGTGTTTCTGTCAGAATGTAACTGTCACAACAAAGCTGAGGACTGTTACTACAACCAGACGGTGGCAGATCTGCGGCTGAGCCTGAACACACACGGCCGGCGCGAGGGAGGAGGAGTGTGTGTGAACTGCTCTCAGAACACAGCGGGAGTGAACTGCCAAACCTGTGCGGACGGATACTACAGACCACACCAGGTGTGTGTGTGTATCATATCAGGACACAACTCTGTATAATGACATGGGTATGACACAGGTATTACAAGGAGAGGGTGACTTATGAGGACATAACCCATGTCCCCATTTTTCAAAACACTTATAAATCATACAGAATGAGTTTTTTTGAGAAAGTAAAGATGCACAAAGTTTCCTGTGAGGGTTAGGGTTAGGTGTAGGGTTGGTGAAGGGCCATAGAATATACAGTTTGTACAGTATAAAAACCATTACACCTATGGGATGAACACACTTTACACAAAAACAAACATGAGTGTGTGTGTGTGTGTGTGTGTGTGTTTCAGGTGTCTCCGTATGCTGATGACCCGTGTGTGGAGTGTCAGTGTGACACTAGAGGTTCTGCGAGCCCCGTCTGCATCAGAGACGATGATCAGTCGATCCCCGGCGCAGGTGGAGTGTGGCTTCATCTGTTCGTCTGGATGAGGTGTGTGTGAACGCAGGAGTGTTTGAGCTGATGCTGCTGTGTGTGTTTTGCAGGTCTCTCCGCTGGTCAGTGTTTGTGTAAGGAGGGTTTTGCGGGGGACAAGTGTGACCGCTGTGCGTTCGGATTCAGGGATTTCCCACAATGCACTCGCTGTGAGTGTAACCTGGCTGGAAGCCACAACGTCGACCCCTGCAGCGAGTGTGTGTGCAAGGTACTGTCAAACACACACACTTTACATGTGTACAACATCAGTAAAGTCTGTAAATGATCAGACTCTGCTGTTAAACTTGATTCTCACTCTTTTACTGTAACTGTACAAGCGTCCTGTTTCAGCTTGACTCAGATCTCTCCTGATTTTGATCAAGTAAAGGTCAGAATAAGGTCAGTAATATCTCCAGATGAACTCTTCCTGGACTGAAGCAGCTCAGCTTTACTTGATTCTCCATCAATCATGTTTTAGAGTCTCAAATCTGATCCTCAGGATCTTTTGAGGAGCGTTTGTTTCCAGAAGCTTTACTTTCACTGTTCCTCAGCGGAGGAATGATCTTCACAAGCCTCCAGAACATCTCACATCTTCTGAGGAGCCTTGATTTCTTCAGCTCTCCATCACTGTGTTATATGTGCGGATCATTTACATTTCATCTCATTACTGGAGATATAGAGCACAGACTCATATTCAGATCTGCTGTACTTTTCTCATCTCTCAATCAGAATTCATCATATACATATCAGCATCTACAGCAAATTCATTGTTTTCTCAGTTTGAGTCTGAATAAATTAAGCTCCATATTTTCACTGGAGCCACAAAAGCCTAAACATCTAAATTGTTCTCTCTCTCCCTCTCTCTCTCTCCCTCTCTCCCTCTCTCTCTCTCTCTCTCCCTCTCTCTCCCTCTCTCTCTCTCTCTCACTCTCTCTCTCTCTCTCTCTCTCTCTCTCTCTCTCTCTCTCTCTCTCTCTCTCTCTCTCTCCCTCCGCAGGTGAATGTGATGGGCTCTAACTGTGATCTGTGTAAGCAGGGCTTCTATAACCTACAGGCCAGTAATCCTGAGGGCTGCACTGAGTGCTTCTGTTTCGGAGTCTCAGATGTGTGTGAGAGCTCCACCTGGTTCAGCAGCTCTGTACGTGTCAACACACACACTCTCACTCACACACTCTCACAAACTCACTTTTACACACTCACTCTCACTCACTCACTCACTCACTCACTTACTTTTACGCACTCTCACAATCTCATTCTCACTCACTCACTCTCACACTCACTCTTACACACTTTTACACACTCACTCTCACAAAGACTCACACACTCACACACACTCACAAACTCACTTTTACACACTCATTCTCACTCACTCACTCAGACACTTTTACACACTCACTCTCAATAAACTCACTTTAACACATACACTCACTCACTCACTCTCACACACTTTTACACACTCACTCTCACAAACTCACTTTTACACACACACACACACACACTCACTCTCACACACTCACTGACTCACTCTCACACACTTTTACACACTCACTCTCACAAACTGACTTTTACACACACACACTCACTCTCACACACTCACTGACTCACTCTCACACACTTTTACACACTCTCACAAACTCACTTTTACACACACTCACTCTCACACACTTTTACAAACTCACTCTCACAAACTCACTTTTACACACACACACACACACACACACTCTCACACACTCACTCACTTTTACACACTCTCACTCACTTTTACACACTCACTCTCACAAACTCACTTTTACACACACACACTCACTCTCACACACTCACTTTTACACACTCTCACTCTCACTCACTCTTACACACTCACTCACTCACTCTCACACACTTTTACACACTCACTCTCACAAACTGACTTTTACACACACACTCACTCTCACATACATTTGCACACTCACTCTCACACACTTACTCACTTTTACACTCTCTCACTCACACTCACTTTTACACACTCACAAACAGTCACGCTCACACACACACACAAATTCATAAATATTATAAAGACATTTTACAAAAAGCTCATAAAATTTGCCAACAAAATAACTAAAACTTTAACTAAAATGAAAGTGAAAAGAGAAACTGTCAAAATAAACCCGTTAACAAACACTGATTTGATTCTCAGGTGGAGCACAGAGACGGCGTTCTCCTCCGATCTCTTCAGAGCTCTAGCG
>NC_039301.1:242500-250000 GCF_003368295.1 Carassius auratus | reverse complement strand
CGACTGGCTTTTGATTTGTTGCTGCAGATTATCAGGTTTTAAATATACTCCAGATAAGTAGTTCTCAACCAGGAGGCTTCAAGATGACCAAAAAAATGATCCTTTATTATAATGAAAATAAATAATAAAATAAATGAAAGCTGCAAGCAATGATGAAAGCTGAGACATCTTGCCAAACTTCCTGCTGCCAGCTGGTGGCGCTATGACTGTAACTGAATATTGGCATGTAGATGTTTTCAGGCCAGGACTAATCAAGTGTGTGAAAAACTGAATGTCTGAATTACAACAACTTCCTCTTCCGTGGTGAAACAGGCCGCCAGAGACGTGTCCTTCAGTGATAACTCCAGACCTTCACTTCATTCAAAACTATTCTAACTCTTCTAAACATTGTATTTTTGCACAGAATCTCTACACACAAACATAAAATAATTATCCACATACACACCAAACTACTCACAGAAGAGAAGAATGAGAAGCACTATATTGTGAGTCTTCTGCTTGTTCAATTTGAATTTGATACTGAATTTGAAGCTTTAGAAATAAATATTTAATCTCTCTCTCTCTCTGTACACACACACACACACACACACATAGTTTATAATTGTGACCCTGGACAACAAAACCAGGCATAAAGGTTGATTTTTTCAAAATTGAGATGTATGCATCATCTGAAGCTGAATAAATGATCTCTCCATTGATGTGTGGTTTGTTCGGAGGACAATATTTGTTTGAGATACAACTATTTGAAAATTTGAAAAAAATCTAAATATTGAGAAAATCATCTTTAAAGTTGTCCAAATGAATTTCTTAGCAATGCATATTACTAATCAAACATTAAGTTTTAATATTTACAGCGGTACATTTACAAAATATCTTCATGGAACATGATCTTTTCTTTTTGGTATAAAAGAAAAATCTATAATTGTGGCCCATACAATGTATTGTTGTCTATTTCCACAGATATACGTCTGTGACACTGATGACTGCTTCTGTGCTGCAGGGACACTGATATAATCACTTTTAGTGTCTAACCCATTCTTGGTAATAAATGGACTGTAATAAATGGACCAACATTTGGAGGTCCTCGCACCGTTTGCACTAAGATCTTCTGGATGATATGTGTGATATGTGTTGATCTCTAAACAAATACTGACGGAGTTCAATGGAATCACTGCTGCACTGGAGTGATGCAGGTCAAAGGTCAAACCGAACCTCACCAATCAGATCCTGCTCAAGAAGGCACATCCAGAAATGATGTTCCACACGGTCAGCGTCTGATAGCAGTTTAGAAACACATCAAAGGTCATCTGAGCCTGAAATCCAGTTTCATCAGAGAAACTCTTACTCTTCATTTCCTCACGCTGATGTTTCACAACCGCGGAGAGATGGAGAAATATAATCTCAAAACCACTTACTGTAGCATGCATTGGGTTTTACAGCCACACTGCATGAAGAAATCTTGAATGTCATTGAGATTCAACACAGAAAGAGTGTGTTCATGATTCATTCATGAGTCAAACACATCTGACCGTGAACACATGAAGACCAACGAGAGCCTCGAGCGCTGTAGAAACCTGCCTAACCTTTATCAATATTACATTGAGCCTCATTTACCTGAAGCTGTGTGTGTGTGTGTGCGTGTGCGCGTGAGTGTGTGTGTGTGTGTGTGTGTGTCTGTGTGTGTGTGTGTGTGTGTGTGTCGTCACACTCGTCTGTCTGTCTGCACACTTATACAGTGATGTTCACAGACAGTAGCTGTGGGTCAAAGTGAGTGTCAGAAACTCTATTTAACTCTATTTCCAGCTGAATGTGTGCCGTGGCCTTTCGTCTGTCCAGACGGGCGTCAGACGCATCATTTCCTGTAACACTGACACAATAGAGACTAATATTAGCAGAACTCAACCTTTATTCCAGAGCTGGGATTCAGAGAACTGCTGTATTTAAACAGAAGAAGAATCATATTTACTGTATTTGTGTGGTTTCTGCTCGACTGGATGGAAATGTGCTGCTGAAACGATGTGTTTATCATGAACATTACAGACAAATCACAGAATCTCTGAAACAACGAATCATATGATCCAAAAGTAAATTTGACAGAAAATGAAAGAAGCTCTGATTTATTCTGTGTTCCTGATCCAGAATGGGACAATGAAAGAAACGCTCATGTGATGGAAATCTGTGCGTCCAGTTAAAATTAGCTCCGTTGTGCTTCTGTGTGAACTTGCACATAGTAGTGTGGGCTTTCTAAAGTAAACAGGAAGTGAGCGCTGGAGGCACAAAAAAACTCTCAATCGACTTCCAATAATACACTCCGAACAGAGAAACAGACCGTCGACTCACAGAGCAAAACACACAGACATACAGGAATATACAAATATACATATATATATATATATATCAGGACACAGTCAAACACAGATTCAGGCCTAAATGGACTATTTATGTATTTGAATTGCATTTAAAATTTCGACTGCTTAGTTTTATCTCAAACTAACACTCACTGTGATATTTGTCAGTCATACATCAATGAAACAGGTCAGATTTCTATAAGAGTGTTAATAAACTTAACTTAAAACACCAGCTTTATATATTTATCATCAATAAGTCCAGTTTGTGTCAGTTCATTCATTGCTTCTTCACTGTTTTATACTGATTATTATTAAATTAATTGTTTTCAAAATTAACAGATTTAAACTGATTCTAAGAAATGTAAATGAATTCACAAATATGCATTACTTTAAGTTTATTAGTTTGTTTATGTTAAAAACTGTGAAATCCAAATTGATGGAAAAACATTTAACACAATTCAAATACAGAAATCATAAATGTGGGCTCAGCCGTCCTCCATCAGAACACACACAGGTTCCTGTAGCTCTTTTGGTGAAAATCATAACCAGCTCATTTCCTCTCATTCATGGGAAAGGCTTTTATTTCCTTCCTGCGGCGCGAGCGGCTCTGGCTCTGCTGGAGAACACGAGGACAGACGTTTGAGAGCAACTATTGTCTGGTGTTTGTATCTCAAAGTCACACACAATACTCGGCTTTCCTTCTCATATAAATAATACCGTCATCCTAAAACAAGCCTCGCTCTTCACTCGTCCCGCTTCAGTCTGAATCGATCAGAACAGATCGTCTCGATGCAGGAGCTAAACTCACTGGACCTCTGGCTGATAAATGAACCAGCGATTATGTCGAGATGATAATGAACGGTCAAACTGAGTGATGAGAGACCCAACTAAAACCACAAACACGGCAGTGTGAGCTTGACAAATGCTCTAAATCTATGCTATTTAATTAAAACATTAAATAATAGCTGTACAGTACATGATTCATTTTGTCCATCCAGAGATTCTGACAGATCTTCACTCATGCTCTCGATTAACACTGAATTAATTCAGCATCAGTGATCGCCACGAGACGAGGAATAAAGCCTCCAGCTCCTGAAGGAGAGCATCATGAGTCCAGCAGACGCTTCAGTGAGATCAGGAGAGATGCTTCTGTGCGTCGGAGCGGTCCTGATGCTGTTCTAGGCCAGGAGATCACTCCTCTTACTGCACCACACCACCAGCACCACCATGGCCAGCGTGAGGAAGACAGGGATGAAGATGAGGAGGGTGAGCGTGTCGTCCGGCGGGTCGATGAACGCCGCGTGCTCCAGGCTGCAGTTGGAGAAGAAGTGTTTGTGGATGCTGATGATGAAGCGCTCCACCGATGGGTTCGGCCAGAAGCATCCGATGCGCTCGGCGTTCATCTCCGTGCAGAAGGAGAAGACGTGATACTCTCTGAGGAAAGAAGAAGAAACCATACGTTATTATTGCTCTCATGGAGAAATTCAGGTCATTTCCTTTCACGGCAATCGGCAGATCAGTCGTTTCCTTCAGGAAGTTAGCAGAGAAACAGCTCATATTCAGCATTTAATGAGTCTTTTCAGATGAATCTGGATTAGCCAGAGTTCTGTCCGTGACATGAGCAGAGCTTTATAACACTAATAACTTTCCTTCCTCTTCATCTTCATCTTCACTGAGACTTTACCTCTGAGTACACAACCTCTCTTCCTCACACAATACTCCTCCTCAATACTCCTAAACAATGTCCCAAACACAAGACATGAGTACTGCATAACGAACATGAAGATGTGAATTTCAGTATTTTCAGTATTTTCTGAATGTGAATATCCTCTGGAAAAACCTTGAACCCTGATAATGACGACAAAATCTAACAGGAATTATGAACCTGACTTTATCCAATGTTCAGATTTATGTTCAGTAAATTCATGCAAATGAGTGCATATTTAATTAGAGAATGCAAACTCTCATCAGGGACCGAAGCGCTCACTATCTGACATCAGCAACCATCTTCAGCAAAACACACCTGCTGTTCCATCTGCTGATGTTATCATGGAGACCACGTTCGTCTGAGCAGGTGAATGTCCAGAGAAACGCTGGACCTGAATAAATGAAGTTAAAGAGGTTCATGAAGGTTTCGTGTGATTGGCCCCTGCTGATGCCTGCAGGCTCTTTCCTCCAGAGTCTGGGAAAACAGTCCAGCTCAGGATCTCAGTGATTGGGTTCATGCTGTGACCCGTCTAATCGTCCGTCTTAAGAAAGTGTCCAGCGGGGAACCTAATGGTGTGGGAGTGAGCCGTGGGTCACTGAAGTTCACCAGCGCGTGTGTGTGTGTGTGTGTGTGTGTGTGTGTCTCATTTCTGATTATTATATATTTCAAACATTTAAATGTTATGTTTAAATAAGCAAATGAAGCATTCTCCGATTAAATATGTACTAATTTGCATGCATTACCAGAATATACATCTGAACATTGGATAAAGTCAGGTTCATAATAATTGTTAGAGTATGTCGACATATTAGAGTTCAAAGTTTTTCCAGAAGGGTTTTTTGATTTCTCTTTACATCACTCCATAAACCATAAAATGCTGTCAACAGACAGAAAAAACACACACATTTTCACCATGTTTTTAGGAGCAAAATGTTATATGGACAAACCTTCAGAATACAGAGAGGAATAAAAGTTTGGTGTATGTAAGAGAAAAACCTTTAAATATATGGATTGAGATTGAAATCTTCAGACACAAACAGATAGAGTACAATAAAATAAACACCTAAATGTTTTCTTTCCACTAGTCTGAAAAAAGAGACATGATATGGAACAAAAAAAAAAAACTAGAAGGGAAATGAAAACTGGTTTCGCCATATTTTGAATAAATGCTGTCAGTATTCTTCATTATTAGCTGAAGACATGAGCTGATCTGCACATGTGAAGGGTCACTGACTTCTGTAACTGATAAACATGTAAACAAAGTTGAGGATGTGTTTGTGCTTCTGGTTTATGAAGGGTGACCAGCTGATGAGTGTCAACGCTCCTCGAGTCTCTGGAAGGAGCTCAAGATCATGTCAGAGTGAACTGTGAGTTCCTGGAGCGCCTTCGAGAGCAAACATCTCCAGATTACAGATTCATCAATCACAGCGGAGAGTTTACAAACACATGCAGAGATCATTGAGTCTGTGAGAACAACTTTAACCACTCAACTAGTTACACGTCCCAGTCCTCACAGCATAAATATATATATGTATATATATCTAATTCCTGCTAAAGCAGAACAAATACAGCAGAAGGCAGTGTGTTTCAGAGCATAACACTCTCCATTGTCACATATTCATCATATTTGAGCAGATGATGTTTTAGATATATTTATCAGCTTTATAAAAGTGCTGTGACGGGAAGCATCTCATTACACTCAATTACTTCAATCAGAAATGTTGAACTGAACTGATCTGGATAATGACATGATTGTCTTCTGTTGAGCTTTTTACATCTGAAATTGGATTATGTTCATAACTGATGAACACTAACATTATTTTCCTGTTTATTACTGTGAAGCTGGTTTGAATCAATCTGGATTATATAAAGCGCTGTAGAAATAAATGTGACTTGACTTATGAACTGAAAAGGACACACGCACTCGCACTCACACACACACACACACACACACACACACACACACACACAAAGACGTGTTAAGATTTAATTAAGCTGGTCTCATTGAAATATTTGTATTAGAAGGTAAAGTGGTGTTGACTGAGTTTATGAGATGACTTTGATGATGATGATGATGATGATTCACCTGATGAAGTGCGTGAGGTTGCATCTGTCTTCTGGATGAACGTGATTCATGTCGCTGCTGAATTGTTCTCCGCATCTCTCCATCTCCAGCAGCAGGACGGTCTGATTGCACTGCAGGAGCCACGGCCGCTGGGTGAACGACAGATCAACGCCATCTGCATCTGAAGAGACAGAGCATCAGTCTACATGCTGAGAGACACAACTGAGACAGGATTGAGACAAGACTGAGACATGACTGAGACAAGACTGAGACATGATTGAGACACAACTGAGACATGATTGAGACACAAACTGAGACATGATTGAGACACAACTGAGACATGATTGAGACACAAACTGAGACATGATTGAGACAAGATTGGGACAAAAACTGAGACAGGATTGAGACACAAACTGAGACATGATTGAGACACAACTGAGACATGATTGAGACACAAACTGAGACATGATTGAGACAAGACTGAGACATGATTGAGACACAACTGAGACATGATTGAGACACAAACTGAGACAGGATTGAGACACAAACTGAGACACGATTGAGACACAAACTGAGACACGATTGAGACATGATTGGGACAAAACTAAGACACGGTTGAGACACAAACTGAGACATGATTGAGACACAAACTAAGACACGGTTGAGACATGATTGAGACAAGACTGAGACATGATTGAGACACAAACTGAGACAGGATTGAGACACAAACTGAGACACGATTGGGACACAAACTGAGACAAGGTTGAGACATGATTGGGACAAAACTGAGACATGATTGAGACACAAACTAAGACACGGTTGAGACATGATTGAGACACAACTGAGACATGATTGAGACACAAACTGAGACAGGATTGAGACACAAACTGAGACACGATTGGGACACAAACTGAGACACGGTTGAGACATGATTGGGACAAAACTGAGACATGATTGAGACACAAACTGAGACATGATTGGGACACAAACTGAGACAAGGTTGAGACATGATTGAGACAAGACTGAGACATGATTGAGACACAAACTGAGACACGATTGGGACACAAACTGAGACACGATTGAGACACAAACTGAGACACGATTGAGACACAAACTGAGACACGATTGAGACATGATTGGGACAAAACTAAGACACGGTTGAGACACAAACTGAGACATGATTGAGACACAAACTAAGACACGGTTGAGACACAAACTGAGACATGATTGGGACAAAACTGAGACATGGTTGAGACACAAACTAAGACACGGTTGAGACACAACTGAAACATGATTGAGACACAAACTAAGACACGGTTGAGACACAAACTGAGACATGGTTGAGACACAAACTAAGACATGGTTGAGACACAAACTGA
>NC_039301.1:232500-237500 GCF_003368295.1 Carassius auratus | reverse complement strand
ATTGTATTATTTTACAGTGTTTCTGTTGATGTTCTATTCTTATTTCATTTTAGCTAATATTTAGAAATTTGTTGTGTTTCTGTTCATTTTGAATTAAGTTTTTTCATTTTAGTGTGTCAAGACAAACTTAATGAAAATGAGGAATATTTCTTTAGCTAATAGCTGAAATAAAATCTGTTTCTACATTCTGTTTTATTTCGTTGAAGGTTAAGTCTATTTAAGCGATGGGAGTTTATTTGTGGTTGTAATTTTCCTGTTCTGTGTAGGTGTGTTGATAATGTGAGCGGGACGAGGGGCTTCAGACACACACCGGCTCTGGAGGATTCATCCGTCACATCTGATCCATCACCACACGAACACAGCAGCGCTGGTGTCACTCATTATCAGAGACACACACACACACACTTCTCACGGCTGACAGCACCTGCGCTCATGACCTCAACACACACACACACACACACAGCTCAGATCCATCTGACACCTCTCCGTGGACGAGAAGAGAAGGGAAATAACATCTTCAGCTAACAGTGTTTCAAACTCAAACTACATGCTGTGAGAGCAGATCATCTCATCACAACATCTTCATCATTCTCACAGATGATGTGTCTTTCACTCACGGACATCACAGCCATGAACACAGGAGCTACACGCGTGTGAACGTGATTACTCTGAGTCTGTGTGTTTGAGTGAATGATGGAGTCACCACTGCTTGTGTTTGCTAAACCATCAGCACAACTCCACGTGTGTCACGATACAGCATCAGAAATATCAAACCTGAGCCGGAGACGTCTGAAGCTCAAACACTGAAGCAGACGGAGAACGAGATCAGACTCGCATTCACACGCCTCAACTCTTAGACAGATCTTCAGTCAGTATTTCAGTTATTTATCAACACATGATTGACAAGCAGAGAAACTAATAAAATACTTCATCTGTTTTATTGTTTTATTTTGATTTAATTTATTTAAAAATAATTTATTTTACGTTGTTACGCTTTTCATCAACTCACTAACCCCCGTTTCAGAAACACAGACCTAGAGTTCAGAGGAGAGGAGATCATTTCTCATGACCACAAACAAACAGACACACATATAACACAAACACACACACACACACACACACATATCAGTGATCACACACACATCAGATGAGGAGACGCTCGTTCATCACACACACACTCTTCATTCTCAATATCATCATCATTGCGTGTGTGTCTGAGACTCTCGTGTCCCATCAGGATATCTTCTGTGTGTGTGTGTGTGTGTGTGTGTGTGTGTGTGTGTGTGTGTGTGTGTGTGTGTATATGTGTGTGTGTGTGTGTATGTGTGTGTGTGTGTTATTCTTTAACAGCAGCAGTATCGCAGCAGGAGGTCTGAACACTGAGGGCCTCTGGGTAAAAGTTTTGTACAGCGAGCACATATGAGAGTATGAAAAAACAGTGAAAGTCATTTGCCAAGTATGGTAACCCATACTCTACCATACTCAGAACTGGTGCTCTTCATTTAACCCATCCAAGTGCATCCAAGTCTTTCTCTCACACACACACACACACACACACAAACACTCACACACACACACACACATACACACTCACACAGTGGCCAGCATTTATCCTGCGGTGTCCGGGGAGCAGTTTAGGGATCGATGTCTTGCTCAAGGACTCCTCAGTCATGGTATTACCAGCCCGAGACTCAAACCCACAACCTTAGGGTTAAGAGTCAAACTCTCTAACCATTAGGCCACGACTTCCCCATATGTGAGAGTATTTGAGAGTATGTGAGAGTATTTGAGTATGTTTGAGAGTATGTGAGAGTATTTGAGTATGTTTGAGAGTATGTGAGAGTATTTGAGAGTATGTGAGAGTATTTGAGTATGTTTGAGAGTATGTGAGAGTATTTGAGATCCACAGGAGATGTTCACACTGTATCTTTACAGTAAATAACTCTTTCACATACATGAGCTGATGATCATACATGCTTCATTTCTCTGATACACACATGACATGCAGCTAACTACTAATGTTTTATTTTGATTGTTTTATTTGGAAAGCATTTATTTGACATTTTTATTATTTAATTGATTATAACAAATGAGCAACATTTGTTCAAACTCATTATAACCGTTTGATGTGTAAATGATGAAACCACAGAGAAAATATTCATTCTTCTTTTTACTTTAATAACAATCATTTATTCATTTCAGTCAGACATTTGACAACTGCAATAAAAACATAAAGGTAAATGATCCAGAGGTACAGCTATGATTTATTTATGTATTTATATGAGCTTAATAATAATAATAATAGCAATAACGATTAAACATACACTTTGAAGGTTTTATTTTTATTTTTTATAATGGACATCAGGGTCAGAAAGAACTGATGAACATTCTCGCTGTGTGAAAGTTTTAATTCAGATCTGTGTGTGAATCTGCTGAATCACACACACACACACACACACACACACACACACACAGACACACACACACACACACAAGCAAACACACACATTTATTTCCCCCCACACTGGTAATAAATACAGACGTGTTTAAAATATGAAACTGCCATAAAGAGACGAAATCCACTCACCGAGGATCAGAGAAAGTTTGAAGAGAGTGAGAAGATTCGGATTCATGATGAAGAAGCGAGTTGGATTCAATCAGCTCAAACCTCGGAACACATTCATCATTCATATCCAATCAAACACATCGATCCGGTACATCCCAAAGAAGCAGCAGCTGATCAACTGATTCTGGAGGAACTGCACATCCTCTTCATCTCCGAGCCTTCATCATCTTCATCATCACGAGTCCATCAGCGGAGCGCGAGAGCAGCGATGCGGACCTCAGAGACTCTGTGCTGCTCTCTCTCTCCCTCTCTCTCTCTCTCCTCCTCCTTCATGATCGCGTGTCTGTGAGCTGTAAGTGGGACACACACACACAAATATCTCATTAAAAACTGCATAATTATATAATATCACAATTAATACTCTCTTATCGTTATATAAGTTTAATAAACAGCGAATCGTCATCACTGAAGCAATTTACTCTGAATTATTTAGTTTATAATCTAATAATTATTTACCACAGTAAATAAAATAATATGAGAAAGATGAATAAACAAATTATGAAGTCAAGGTGTGTGGAACATCTGAAAAACTATAATAAAATATTAATGTTAGTTAAAGTACGAATGAATGTAAAGACCTCGTAACAAGCGTAGATTGAGGCAGGTGTTTTATTATGGAGGAGTAAAGCTTTACTAAGAGCGCCACCGTGTGGCCGCATGAAGCACAGCGGAACTCTAAACACGAGGCGTTTGTTTCCAGACGGAAGAGTTTTCTGTTGGACCGCCGGCGCGAAAACGCGCACCATAACAACAAACACCACTCGGCAAAGTTTTCAGAATATCTCATTTACTGAAGCGAAATGAAGTTCCGAGCTAAAATCATCGATGTCGGATGTCTGAATCACTTCACACGTGAGTTTAAGCATGTTTATTCTTGATTTCTGTCTTTTATGATAGAGGTTTTCTGTGTTTATGTTTGTTTAATGAGTTTAGCCTTTTAAATCTGACAGAGGCATCTTAGAGCCCCCCACAGCAGTGACGTCATTCACAGAACTGATTGATCAGTCATGAATCTGGTGAATTATCATTGCACTGATGCGTTTCATGAAGGATAACACTGTCCTTTAAGACTCGCTAGCGGCTTAGAATCTGATCTGGTCTGATTTGGTCTGGTCTGATGTGGTCTGGTCTGGTTTCTGCAGGTGTAGTGAACACCGTGTCCAGGCTGACGAAGGCGTGTGTTCTGCGGCTCACCTGTGATCACCTGTACTTCGTTCTGTCGGGTCGTGTGGCTTCTGGAGGAGTCAGTATGTGGTGTGAACTCTCACAGGTGAGATCCGAATCACTGCCGAAACTCATCATCAGCTTCAGTTCATGACAGACTTTCTCACATTCATCTTCATGTTTCAGTTCAATTTTTACTCAAATGAATGAAAATGCAAAAAAAAAAAAGAATGCAAAATAGAAGCTGTTTCCCTGTAGGTCTCCGCTGTGAATGCTTCTGTGTTTCAGGGGAATTTCTTCGATGAGTTCCAGTTGGAGGGAGTGTCTGCCGACGCCAATGAGATCCTTCTGGAAGTGGCTCCGGAGAATCTTTCCAGAGCCTTAAAAACAGCCCAGAACGCCAAATCTGTCAAAATCAAACTGACCAAGAAGAGCAGTGCGTGTCTGACGCTCGCCGCGGAGCTGGTGAGGAGAACACAGCCGACACCAACACCAGAGTATAAATGATTGATAAACCTGACAGCATGACGGTCTGACAGTGATAATATCTCTCACACACACACACACACACTCTCTCTCTCTCTCTCTCTCTCACACACACACACACACACTCTCTCTCTCTCTCTCTCTCTCTCTCTCTCTCTCACACACACACACACACATACATGTGTCTCCAGCCGTCTCTGTCCAGCGTCAGTCGTGTGGTCACTCATGATATCCCAGTGGACGTGATTCCCAGACGACTCTGGCATGATTTCAGAGAGCCGCAGATGCCAGACTTTGATGTGAGTTATAAGAGTGAATCTGTTTCTGTCCCTCAGCAGCACTAATAATGAAACGATTGTATGATGCTCAGGTCAGCATATATTTACCTCCTCTGAAGACCTTGAAGAGCGTCGTGGACCGCATGAAGAACCTCTCCAACTCTCTGGTGAGTTTATTACTAACCCAGTCTGCAGTATGGTAGAATAAGCCCCGCCTTCTTAATAAAAGAGCCAATCAGGAAAGTGCATCAGCCGGACCCATCTGAAGTATTTACGCTTTTAAACCCGTTTTAAGCTTTCACGGTCAGTTATTTCTGATGTTATATTTCTGAGTTTGGCCGTCAGTTTCTTCAGAAGAGTTAGCTGAGGTGTTTGTGTGTCAGGTGCTGGAGGCGAATCTGAACGGAGAGATGAATCTGAAGATCGACACAGATCTGGTTTCTGTC
>NC_039301.1:217500-227500 GCF_003368295.1 Carassius auratus | reverse complement strand
TCTGTTCAGATGTTTGTTTGTGTTCATATGTTTGTTTGTTTGTCTGTGTTCAGATGTTTTTGTTTGTTTGTCTGTGTTCAGATGTTTGTTTGTCTGTTCAGATGTTAGTTCAGATGTTTGTCTGTTCAGATGTTTGTTTGTTTGTCTGTTCAGATGTTTGCTTGTTTATCTGTGTTCAGATGTTTGTTTGTTTGTTTGTGTTCATATGTTTTTTTGTTTGTTTGTCTGTGTTCAGATGTTTTTGTTTGTTTGTCTGTGTTCAGATGTTTGTTTGTTTGTCTGTTCAGATGTTTGTTTGTCTGTTCAGATGTTTGTTCAGATGTTTGTTTGTCTGTGTTCAGATGTTTGTTTGTCTGTTCAGATGTTTGTTTGTTTGTCTGTTCAGATGTTTGTTTGTCTGTGTTCAGATGTTTGTTTGTTTATCTGTGTTCAGATGTTTGTTTGTTTGTCTGTTCAGATGCTTGTTTGTCTGTGTTCAGATGTTTGTTTGTCTGTTCAAATGTTTTTTTGTTTGTCTGTGTTCAGATGTTTGTTTGTTTGTCTGATCAGATGTTTGTTTGTCTGTGTTCAGATGTTTGTTTGTCTGTGTTCAGATGTTTGTTTGTATGTCTGTTCAGATGTTTGTTTGTTTGTCTGTTCAGATGTTTGTTTGTCTGTGTTCAGATGTTTGTTTGTCTGTGTTCAGATGTTTGTTTGTCTGTGTTCAGATGTTTGTTTGTCTGTGTTCAGATGTTTGTTTGTTTGTCTGTTCAGATGTTTGTTTGTTTATCTGTGTTCAGATGTTTGTTTGTCTGTGTTCAGATGTTTGTTTATCTGTGTTCAGATGTTTGTTTGTTTGTCTGTTCATATGTTTGTTTGTTTGTCTGTTCAGATGTTTGTTTGTCTGTGTTCAGATGTTTGTTTGTCTGTGTTCAGATGTTTGTTTGTTTGTCTGTTCAGATGTTTGTTTGTTTATCTGTGTTCAGATGTTTGTTTGTCTGTGTTCAGATGCTTGTTTGTCTGTGTTCAGATGTTTGTTTGTCTGTTCAAATGTTTTTTTGTTTGTCTGTGTTCAGATGTTTGTTTGTTTGTCTGATCAGATGTTTGTTTGTCTGTGTTCAGATGTTTGTTTGTCTGTGTTCAGATGTTTGTTTGTATGTCTGTTCAGATGTTTGTTTGTTTGTCTGTTCAGATGTTTGTTTGTCTGTGTTCAGATGTTTGTTTGTCTGTGTTCAGATGTTTGTTTGTTTGTCTGTTCAGATGTTTGTTTGTTTATCTGTGTTCAGATGTTTGTTTGTCTGTGTTCAGATGTTTGTTTATCTGTGTTCAGATGTTTGTTTGTTTGTCTGTTCATATGTTTGTTTGTTTGTCTGTTCAGATGTTTGTTTGTCTGTGTTCAGATGTTTGTTTGTCTGTGTTCAGATGTTTGTTTGTTTGTCTGTTCAGATGTTTGTTTGTTTATCTGTGTTCAGATGTTTGTTTGTCTGTGTTCAGATGTTTGTGTGTCTGTGTTCAGATGTTTGTTTGTTTGTCTGTTCATATGTTTGTTTGTTTGTCTGTTCAGATGTTTGTTTGTCTGTGTTCAGATGTTTGTTTGTCTGTGTTCAGATGTTTGTTTGTTTGTCTGTTCAGATGTTTGTTTGTTTATCTGTTTTCAGATGTTTGTTTGTCTGTGTTCAGATGTTTGTTTATCTGTGTTCAGATGTCTGTTTGTCTGTTCATATGTTTGTTTGTTTGTCTGTTCAGATGTTTGTTTGTCTGTGTTCAGATGTTTGTTTGTTTGTATGTTCAGATGTTTGTTTCTCTGTTCAGATGTTTGTTTGTTTGTCTGTTCAGATGTTTGTTTGTCTGTGTTCAGATATTCGTCTGTTCAGATGTTTGTCTGTTCAGATGTTTGTTCAGATGTTTGTTTGTCTGTGTTCAGATGTTTGTTTGTTTGTCTGTTCAGATGTTTGTTTGTCTGTGTTCAGATGTTTGTTTGATTGTCTGTTCAGATGTTTGTGTGTCTGTGTTCAGATGTTTGTCTGTGTTCAGATGTTTGTCTGTTCAGATGTTTGTCAGTTCAGATGTTTGTCTGTGTTCAGATGTTTGTCTGTGTTCAGATGTTTGTTCATATGTTTGTCTGTTCAGATGTTTGTTTGATTGTCTGTTCAGATGTTTGTGTGTCTGTGTTCAGATGCTTGTCTGTTCAGATGTTTGTCAGTTCAGATGTTTGTCTGTTCAGATGTTTGTCTGTTCAGATGTTTGTCAGTTCAGATGTTTGTCAGTTCAGATGTTTGTCTGTTCAGATGTTTGTCTGTGTTCAGATGTTTGTCTGTTCAGATGTTTGTCAGTTCAGATGTTTGTCTGTGTTCAGATGTTTGTTCAGTAATGTTATCCAATACAGTGAATGTGAGGAGAGACTGTGAGTGTTTTAGTGTTTGTCTCCTGAAGCAGATGTGATTCAGATGTTTCCTCAAGGTGTTTGAGCTCCAGAGTCACTCTTTGAAAAGGCTGATTGTATATTTAGTTGCTGATGTCTGTTATTATTATTATCATGATGAGTGATTCTCATGTGATTCAGGACAGCTCATATTTGGTATGATAGCATATACGGGGTATGAGCAGTAGGTGGGATGTTTTGTTTTTTTTATGAACTGACTCCTCTAGAATAGATGAACAGCAGCTGTGTATGTCAGAGGATACAGTCCTGGAACAACTGTAAGTTCATGAAACATATAAATCTGTGTGAAGCAGCAGCTCCAGAGAAGAGTTTCACTCGCTCAGGTGTGTGTGTGTGGGGGGGGGGGGTGTTGCTATGGAAACCTCTTCTTCTGTCCGGTCCATTCAAACGTTGTCACACGTGATGTCACATCAAAGAGGAAGCGCTTGTTTGTGTGAAGATGAAAACAAATGAACCTACATGATTAACAGAGCGGTTGATCTTGCTCACAAGCGTCTCCTTCTGTTATTTCTTTCATTATGATTCAAATCAGGAAAGAAATTTTTGCTCTTCAGTTCAGGATTTTACAGTTTAATCACTGTTGCTGCTGTAAAACAGAAGCTGCTCAAAACTCATGAATGAACGAGTGTGAAACAATGAGCAATGAGCTTCATCTGACCTGTGTGTCATCGGAACTGATCAAGTGTGTTCTCTAGTGAGTTGGTTGAGATGGAGCAGTGATGGTCACTGCTCCTGTTTTTCAGGTTCCTGCGTGTTCTTTGGCTCAGACACAGAACTTCAGCATCCCACAGAGAGGCTCTTTGTTTCTCTGCACTGAGCGTCATGATTCAAACAAAATGAGCAGAGTTGCTAGTGGAGACGAGAATAACTCTAGTCCTGAACACAGCAGAAGACCTGTTCCACACACACACACACACACGCACGCACACACACACACACACAGGCTTCCTGCTCAGTCACATCAAATGAACTTAGTGCTCTTATGTTGTGAGTGTGTCCTCTCTTGTGTGTATTCCACCAAAATTTTGAACTTCTGAATAATTAAGATTTTTTAATAGTTTCTGTACAATCTCTCTTCTGCTCACCAGGGCTATTTTATTAGCTTTAAAATAGGGAATAAGGTTCACATTATCAACTCCTCTCTTCACTCTGGAACATTTCCCTCAGCATTTAAGCAGGCTCGGGTAAACCCACTGCTTAAGAAACCATCTCTAAATCCAGCACTTCCAGAAAACTACAGAAAGGTGTCCCTTCTTCCATTCATTGCAAACACACATGAGCGAGCTGTGTTCAACCAGCTTTCTATGTTCCTTGGACAGAACAACCTCCTGGACAGCAACCAATCTGGCTTCAAAAGTGGCCACTCAACTGAGACTGCTCTGCTCTTGGTTACTGAAGCCCTGCGACTAGCAAGAGCAGCTTCAAAATCCTCTGTACTCATCTTACTGGACCTGTCTGCTGCTTTTGACACCGTTAATAACCAGATTCTCCTGTCCACCCTCAGAAAGATGGGTCTCTGGAACCGCACTCCTGTGGGTTAAGTCCTACCTCTCTGACAGATCCTTCAGTGTGTCTTGGAGGGGTGAAGTTTCTAAGTCACAACACCTTGCTACTGGGGTTCCTCAAGGCTCAGTACTTGGACCACTTCTCTTCTCCATCTACATGACGTCATTAGGATCTGTCATTCAGAAGCATGGCTTTTCTTACCACTGCTACGCTGATGACACCCAACTCTACTTCTCATTCCAGCCAGATGACCCGATGGTGTTTGCTCGTATTTCAGCCTGTCTGAGTGACATCTCTAGCTGGATGAATGACCATCACCTTCAGCTTAACCTTACGAAGACAGAACTCCTGGTGATTCCAGCTAACCCATTGATTCATCACAACTTCTCTATACAGCTGGGCTCATCAACCATAACTCCTTCGAGGAGAGTCAGAAACCTAGGAGTTGTGATGGACCATCAGTTAAGCTTCACAGACCACATTGCTACAATGACCTGGTCCTGCAGATTTGCCTTATACAACATTAGGAAGATTAGACCCTTCCTGTCAGAGCAACACAGCTGTATTTTCGGCATCATTACTGCAGTGTTCAGTGTCACATGATCTTCAGAAATCATTTTAATATGATGATTTGAAAAATGATTTTTTTTCTTTTTTAAATTGTCATAATATTTCTGAATCAAATAAACACAGCCTTAGTGAGCAGAAGAGTTTTCAGGAGCACCAAACTCGTCAAGCAGTCATTAGCGTCTCTAGAGAGTGTCTCTGCTCTGCTTTATTGCTGTAATTGTAGATTATTCGGGACAGAAAAACAAACAAACTCTGGTTTAGCTTCTGCTGTGTGATGGGCCAAAAACACACAGACTCTCCGACTGTAGATGTCAAAACTTCACTGGCCACACTGCAAGTGCTGCTCACGGTCGATCTGGATTCATTTAACCTGCTGGTTCTTTCCTGAACGCATGCAGGCAGAGATGGAGGTCATGGGAAATGTTTCTCTCTCAGGATACAGTCACTTCCTGTCCTGCTGTTCTGTCATTTCCACAACGTGTCGGTGATGATGTTTGATTGATTGACAGCTGCACCCATGCCATAAGGAGCTGATATAGGTGCTTGGGGGCGGGGTCAGAGGTTGCCAGGGGAACGTTCTCCTGATTCAATGGGTATTCATGCGTTATTTTTATCACACAATAGCAGTGAAGTCACGATGTTAAGCTATTGTGTTATTTTCAGAGTTTGACGAGATGATTATTACTGTGATTAGAGCAGAAAGGTCACTGAAGAACAGGTTTTTTTTTAACTCTTGTCGAGCGTTAAAGGAAAAATCCACCCAAACATGACAACATTTACTCTTGATCCAGCCGAATGTTTTATGAGGAGATATTATGCAGCTTTTGTGTAAATCCCTGTGTTAACATGCAGCCCTGAAATGAACCTGTCTTGTCCATCATACATTAATTACCATCGTGTTCATGCTTTGCTTGCAGTCACTATCCTAAGACGTCGTTCACTATCGTGACGGACACACCGGAGAACCTGCGTCTGAAGCAGCAGAGTGAACTACAGAGTCAGGTGAGAGTCACACGTATGTTACCGGTCACACGTGACACGCATCGTGTCCAGCTCCTCTAACATCTAGTTTCAAACCAACAACACTCATTTGCATTGAATTTTGCATGAAAGCATTAAGCAGAAATGTCTTTTATGAGGGTGACCCAGTTTTCTTCCTTTGATTCTTCGGGATGTTCGTGCAGATGCAGAAACAGACAGAAACACTGCAGATATCTGGAAAGCTGTGTCTCACGTCTGTTATTGATTAGTTTAACACTGGCATTTCATCACAAAGATTGTTCTACATGCAAAAGTCTGAGGCAGTCTGAACAAAGAAATGAACAAAGAAACGCTATGAGTGATAAATATTTCACATTCTGCAGTGTCTCTGTTTCCAGACCTTCAGATGAGTTTGTTCAGATCACTGGCAGTGTTCGCTCGATTGAGCCGCGTCTTCGACGCTGATGTACACATATCACATCACACTGTGTGTTTCTGAGCTTCTCCGGAAGAACGGGTCACGGGTCTGTTCTGATCGGCTCATAAAACTCTGTGCTCACTGCAGATAGTGTGATTCACACAGTGTGTGTGTGCCTGTACTTGTGAGTGTGTGTGTGTGCATGGATGCATGCGTTAGTGTGTGTGTGTGTGTGTGTGTGTGTGTGTGTGCGCGTGTGTGTGTGCGCGTGTCTGTGTGTGTGTGTGTGTGTGTGTGTGTGTGTGTGTGTGAGACGCTGGGCTGACAGAAGGTGACAGCAGACCAGAGCAGATGCTGCTCCTCTCGGAGAATCACAGTCCTGCAGGGAGTCGTTCATTCGGTCAGTTTGAATCCTTCAGTCCTGCAGGAAGTGACTCTTTCATCCGGTCTGAGCTGTTGCTGTCAGTCACAGGCGTGTGCTTCGATCAGACAGACTGTGATCACAGTATTTGTGTGTCTGAAGCTCAGAGTGATGTTTACTGACAGAATCGCTCTGTGACTGACTGAACAGTGTATTGTCATCATGTGTGTGTGTGCAGGTGAGATATAAGCGAGACTTTGAGGAGAGCAAAGGCCGAGGCTTCAGTATCGTCACAGACACACCGGAGCTGCAGAGACTCAGAAGAACACAGGATCACATCAGTAACGTATGAAACACTGATCACTATACCGCCTGTGTGTGTGTGTGTGTGTGTGTGTGTGAGAGGGTCTGAGGTGCTGTTTGGTCTCTGATAACAAACACACAACATCACACTACTGTCACTATGAATGAAGATGAGCGCTCCTCATTCCTCCAGCGACTGAAGCGACTCTGAGATCACGCCGAGACGCAGGTGAGATGATCTTCTGTCTTTCGCTCTGATCATGTTCTCAAGATTCATAATATCTCCAGAATAACGTCCCTGATGAATGATTGTTGATCTGATCAGTGTCTCTCTGTCACTTCATCACTCGTCTGTTTGTGTTTCTGATGAGGTTCACATGAGCTTGATGCGTCGATCTGTTGACTTACTGTGGTAAACACTGCCATGTTGTTTCAGAAACACTAACTGCGCCGCTGTGTGTGAAATGAAGCTCATGATTCCTGCGTGATGTCACTGACGGAGGTCTGCTCGCTCGCTCCTGTGGTTTCACTCGGTTTGTTTTGCTTTTCTCTTTTTGGATTCTGATGGTTAATGCGTTTAGCTTTCCCTGTGATTGTTCCTCATCATTCCCTCTTCCAGACTCACTGTCTCGCACATGTTTGTCAAACGTAGAAAACAAGCGCGCCTCAATCCCACAAACTGTTTTTAGCAGTCACGTGACGCGGCCCGTAAATGCTGCTCTGTAATTAGACTGAATGAAGAGAGAAAACTTCCTGTCTGACTTGTTTTCGTGTTTGTGATCTGTTGGTCGTTTAGAGCTGTTGGGAAGTTTGGAAGCATGTGGACTCTATGAAATTCATTAGATTCAAATTCATTTTTTTTCCATTTTAATGGTTTAATTCATTTTTTATAATCAAAAAACATATCTAATCAAATTAATTTCTGAAACTTTAACAATGTAGAAATTAACTTACATTTATATAATTATATGACCAAATGAAAAGTGATTTATTTATTTGTTACAAAATTCCCAACTTCTGTTGTCTGGACTCTGTTTTAAAGGTCCCCTTCTTCGTGATCCCATGTTTTAAACTTTAGTTAGTGTGTAATGTTGTTGTTAGAGTATAAATAATATCTGTAAAATTCTAAAGCTCAAAGTTCAATGCCAAGCAAGATATTTGATTTAACAGAATTCGCCTACAAAAAACGACCCGTTTGGACTACACCCCTCTAGTTCCTGCAGTAATGACATCACTAAAACAGTTTTTTTTGACTAACCTCCGCCCACATGAATTCACAAACAGGGGGCGTGGCCTTGTTGCGTTCCGACGGAGAAGAAGGAAGAGCTGTGTTTGTGTTCGACATGTCGTTGAAACGCTGTTATTTCATCTCTGAGTACAATCCTCTTTGTTTGGGCTTCCCAGGAACGCTGTACTTTGACATTAATGGTTACAATTTATGTTTAACTCGGTTCCCGAAAATTATAATGCACATGTAAAACTATGTGCAGCTCATTTTTGCTGAGGACAACTTTCTCAATCTCAATCAGTTTAATGCTGGATTTGCACAAAGATTATTCTTGAAAGATGGAGCAGTTCCCTCTTTGTCTGGAGAAGGCGTTGTTTATGGACCACAACTGGTAAGTGTATTTTATTATTTAAGTTGGTGCGTTTAACAGTTTCTGTAACTTATTACACAAAGGGCAACACTGTTTAGCTTTGTTAACTAGATGTTAGGGCTGTGCAAAAAAACGAATGCGGTTTTCATGCGCATCTCGTCAGTAAAAACGCTCCTGTGATTATAAATACATCTCCAGCACGTGCGTTCTAGCCCAATCGCGTTACCAGGAGGGCAGCCTGCTCTCAGCTGCTGTCGAATCACAGCACAGGTACCGCTGGCCCAATCAGAACTCGATACGTATTTCTGAAGGAGAGGCTTCATAGAACAAGGAAGACATCAGCCCGTTTTTTATGACAGTGAAAACAGCAGTATACAGATAGGTGAACTGTGTGAAAAATACTGTTTTTTTACACGCGAAACATGAACACATGTTATATTGCACATTGTAAACACAATCAAAGCTTCAAAAAAGCGCGTAAAACGGGACCTTTAATGATTTATAACAAATGCTTCATCAAACAGCTGTGGCAATTAAATTAATCCTTTAAAATATAATCAAGTGAAAATATAACAATTATTTTACAGCACAACATTTCATTTTTGTTCTAATTCATAATTTCAATTCAATTTTACTCAATCAAATATTTTTTTATAAACTAAATTAATTATTTAATTAAAAATATTTTCAATGAGAAATTCCTTAATATAGTGTTTTATTCAATTTTACTATTATTATTATCATCATCTGAAATAGGAAAAATAAGTCAAATCAAATAAACTTTTTCTGAAGTAGTTTTATAACGGTAGTCTTCCTGTAGTTAAGATTAACATCTATATTTGTGTTGAGAGGACTGATCTGAAATATTAATCAAGCTCTCTTGTGTTTTTGAGGATTGTTATGATCCGGTTGTGATGATGAATGTTGGAGCTGCAGTTATCATGGAGCGGCCCATATGGAGTCTGACAGACATTTGGCTGCAGAACAACACACACACACACACACACACACACACACACACACACACACACACACACACTCTCATGGCCAGATCCCACCTTACACACACACACTGAGAAAGAGAGACACACACACACACTCACTCACGGTAAGATCCCACATTAGACACACACACACACACACACACACACACACAGAGACAAACAGAGATACACAGAGAGACACACACATACACACACACACCCTCATGTCCCCCACAAGGTCAAGGATTTTGGATATTGCCATCTTTGTGTGGACCCATAATGTGGGAAATACCTGAACCACTCATACACACTCACACAAACACACACTCACACACACACACACACAGAGATGTGAATGTTCTGCATCAGAACTAGTTCCTGCTGTCTGTGGTGAAGGACACGAGCTGTATGAATGACCTCGAGCTGATGGATGTGAGCTCATTGTCTCAGTTTGAGTCAGATCTCTGGCACTAGTTTCAGTAGTCAGCATCAGTGCTGGTTAACTGAGGGTTAGTGTGAGGCTTGCTTGGTTTGCTGTCATCACTATGAGCACTAGGACTAGTGATGGTTAGGTTAGTGTGAGGTGCTCATATCTCTGCACATTCCTTTCTGTGTGCGACACTTTCTCCTGCAGCAGTGATAACGCTCGAGTGTTTCTAAATGGGGAAGCATCTATGATAAGGTCTGTTCCTGAGCAGAAGCTGGTCAGTCAGGCTGAAGCGTCGCTCCGGTCAGCTGTGTCCAGTGCTGAGCTCTGAATTTGTGTTTCAGTCATGTCTACCGCTGAGGAAACTGCTGGACAGATGGACAGAGGTGTGGAACCGGCCACTGAGGTGAGAGCGCTGACCATCTGAGCAG
>NC_039301.1:192500-212500 GCF_003368295.1 Carassius auratus | reverse complement strand
CGATTTCTCGGGTTCCTCCTTCACTGCGGTCCCAGACTCGGCAGAGATGAAGTTCGTTCAGCAGATCTCGCACATGCTCAGTGAGGTGCGGCTCATTTCACTGCTGCTCCCTTCATGATGCTGAGGTGACGTGTGTCATGCGTGTCTCCATCTCCACATGTGTTTCAGAAAGAGTACCGTGAGGAGGGCCGGAGGAACCTCTCGTCCAGTGTTTACTCTCAGCTGGCCGACACTCCAGAGACTCAGTTCATCAGATCAGTGTCTGACCTGCAGAGCGAGGTGAGCCATCAGAGTCAGCTATTGTAAAATAATTGAGTGTTTGTTGTGTCTCTCTCATCAGTGAATGTGCTGTGTGTGTCTGTGTGTTTCATTCAGGTCAAATACAAGGCGTCTGGGAAGCAGCAAGTGAGCGACTCGCTGTACGCCACACTGCCAGAGACGCTGGACACGCAACACGCTAAACACGCCACCGCCCTCATCAGTGAGGTACAGCGGCCTCGTGTTCAAACACTGTGTGATTTCTGCACGTTACAAACTCTCAGTCTCACAGCAGAAGAGCTCGAGATCGTCATGTTTTATATGTTCAGGTGAAGTACAAAGAGGACAGCAGACAGAGTTTGTCCAGTCCATTATTCACTCGACTGCCAGAGACGCTGCAGACACAGACGGCCAGAGAGATCGCAGACGCACAGAGCAACGTGAGCACACCTTCACTATATAGGGCACTTATGTGCACATATGTGCTGTTTTTACTCCTTAAAACTGATGTGTGCCATCAGCTGATCCCAGTACAGACAGTGCTTTCACACAATACGTCAGAGATTAACTAGGGCTTAGAGAAAAAATGCCACTGAAATTAATTTAAAAAAAGCCCTTAAATTCAAGATAATGGTTGCAAAAAATGCCCCTGTATGATTTTTTTTGTTTTGATTTATATTTATATCATATTGCACAGATAAGCAACTTCACACGAGTAAGAGTGCTGCTTTCCCAGAAGTCTTTGCTGTTTCACAAATGAAAACCATTCCAAACAAACCCAGCAGAACCGTAGTGTGCCTGCGAGTAAAACAGCTGTTTGATTTCTAATTGAATCCGGCTGATGCTGATCTTATTTCATTGGTAACAGCCTATAGTGTCTAATTGAATGTATTAATTAAATGTAATAATTTGACTTTGAAGATGTTTACTTCTTGTAAGGTTGGTAAATTGCCCTTACAAGTATAAAACTGCCCCTGAAAATCAATTTAAGGTGACAAATATAGCCTTTAATGGATCATTTGAATGAATCCGTTCTCATTTATATCCGGCTCATGTTTAAATACTGATTATTGTGTGCTCCTGCTGCTGTTCTCAGGTCAGATATAAGCAGAAGAATGATCAGGTCAGTCTGTATTCACTCCTGCCGCAGACCGCAGACACAGAGTTCGCCAAACACATGAGCGACATCCAGAGTGAGGTAACACGCATGTACTGCACTGATACTGATATTATTAAAGTACCCTTCAGAGTCGATATAAGTTCAGTCTGTTTCTTTGGGTGTAAAGCAGCTTCTGTTTTCAGCTTCAGTACAAGCAGGAGGGTAAGAAGGAAGCGGAGAGCAATCTGTACAGCCTGATGCCACAGACGCTCGAGACTGAACACGCTAAAGACGCCTATGAGTTGCAGAGTCAGGTATGTGTGCCACATCATGGACAGACACAGTTAGTGAATGACAGGAGCTCAGCATGTGTGATGAGGAAGCGTGTGTATTTACACATGATTGTGTATGTAGGTTAAATATAAAGAGAAGAACAGAACAGATGCATCTCTTTACGCCTGTCTGCCCGAGACTCAGGACACGGAACATGCCAAACACGCAGGAGAGCTGCGGAGTGAGGTGCGTCCAGCACTGACAGCATGTTCACACGCACTCCTGAGCGTCACACTGACCGCAGGTTTGTTTCCCTCAGCTGAAGTATAAAGAGGCTGTGAAGAACGATCTGTCCTCACCACTGTACTCACAGATGAGTGACACTGCAGAAATCCAGCGGCTCCGAGATCTCACTGCACTGCAGAGTCAGGTAACACACATGAACCTGCATGAACACACATGAACATACATGAACACGCATGAACACACATGAACACGCATGAACACGCATGAACATACATGAACACGCATGAACACACATGAACATACATGAAGACACTTGAACATGCATGAACACACAAGAACATACATGAACCTGCATGAACACACATGAACATACATGAACACGCATGAACACACATGAACACGCATGAACACACATTAACATACATGAACACGCCTGAACATACATGAACATACATGAACACACATGAACATACATGAACACGCATGAACACACATGAACACGCATGAACACACATTAACATACATGAAGACACTTGAACATGCATGAACACACAAGAACATACATGAACCTGCATGAACACACATGAACATACATGAACACGCATGAACACGCATGAACACGCATGAACATGCATGAACACACATGAACATACATGAACACACATGAACATACATGAACACACATGAATATACATGAACACGCCTGAACATACATGAACATACATGAACACACATGAACACGCATGAACATGCATGAACACACATGAACATACATGAAAAAAACCATGAACACGTATGAACATGCATGAACAAACATGAACAAGCATTAACACGCATAAACGAACATGAACACACCTGAACACACATGAAAGTGTATTAACATGCATGAACACACCTGAACACGCATGAAAACGAATGAACACGCATGAACGAACATGAACACGCATGAAAACGCATGAACACACATGAATATACATGAACACGCCTGAACATACATGAAAATACATGAACACGCATGAACATACATGAACACACATGAACATGCATGAACACACATGAACATACATGAAAATACATGAACACGTATGAACATACATGAACACACATGAACATGCATGAACACCCATGAACACACCTGAACATGTATGAACATGCATGAACGAACATGAACACACCTGAACAGACATGAAAGTGTATTAACACGCATGAACACACCTGAACACGCATGAAAATGCATGAACACGCATGAACGAACATGAACACGCATGAAAACGCATGAACGAACATGAACACGCATGAACAAACATGAAAACGCATGAACACGCATGAACGAACATGAACACGCATGAACACACATGAAAGTGTATTAACACGCATGAACACACCTGAACACGCATGAACGAACATGAACACACCTGAATGAACACACCTGAACACGCATGAAGACACCTGAACACACATGAACATGTATGAACACACCTGGACACAAATGAACACACGTGAACACACATGAACACATCTGTATGTATATACTGCAGACTATTTACAGCTTTTATTTAGAGAATCAAACTGAGTGAAAATAAGCAACTTGCTGCAGATGCTGATATATATATATTTATATTCTGCTACTTATAATGTAGATCAGTGAGATCTTTTTAACAGTACAGCAGATACTGACATAAACTGATCTGAATATCACTCTATATCTCCAGTAATGTGTGAAGATTGTAAATGATCCGCACATATAACACAGTGATGGAGAGCTGAAGAAATCAAGGCTCCTCAGAAGATGTGAGATGTTCTGGAGGCTTGTGAAGATCATTCCTCCGCTGAGGAACAGTGAAAGTAAAGCTTCTGGAAACAAACGCTCCTCAAAAGATCCTGAGGATCAGATTTGAGACTCTAAAACATGATTGATGGAGAATCAAGTAAAGCTGAGCTGCTTCAGTCCAGAAGGAGTTCATCTGGAGATATTTCTGACCTTATTCTGACCTTTACTTGATCAAAAGTAAACACCAGAAGCTGGAGCTGGACGCTTGTACACTTACAGTAAAAGAGCTTTGACTGGATAAAACACTCTAAACTCTCAATCAGAGACAGAAGACATGCAGGAGATGATTAACAGCAAAGTTTTCATTATTGCATCAAATATGATAGAATAATGATATCATTAAAGGGTTAAAACAAGAACAAATCCCTGCCGTTGAGTTCTGGTCAGTGTTGATTGGAATGGTGACTCATGAACGTGTGCTGATGTGTTTCAGGTTCAGTATAAGACTGAAGGACAGAAGCTCTTGAGCTCCAGTGTTTATTCTCAGATGGCAGATACTCCAGAGACACAGTTCATGAAGACAGTGACTGAACTCCAGAGCGATGTACGGATGAACACACCACACACACACACACACACACACGCATGCTGATAGTGACGTCACATACAATGTGATCTGATGTGTGTGTGTGTGTGTGTGTGTGTTCAGGTGAAGTATAAGGAGGCCAGTAAGCAGCAGATGAGCAGATCTCTGTACCATCAGCTCCCAGAGACTCCAGAAACTCAACACGCTCGAGACGCCGCTCACATCCAGAGCCAGGTAACCGCTTCTTCTTCATCATCATCATCAGTTTAACGATGTGTCTGATCAGTAGAGCATCAGCACACTCTCCTCATCTCTGTGGTCAGCATGGGCTGCTGTACTAGTGCTGCTCTGTCTGTGGTTTCAGGTGAAGTATAAAGAGAAGATAAACTCCTCGTCTCTTTACTCTCGTCTGCCGGAGACACCAGAGACTCGACTGGCCAGAGAGCTGACGGATGTCTGCAGCGAGGTACGGCTCACAGCATCTGAAGGGTTAAAATGGTTTCTTTGGTCACGTGAGCGGTCAGTGGGTTATCAGGAGGTTATTTTAACTCTGCAGGTCAGATACAAAGAGGACGGGAGGAGGGACGTGTCGTCGTGTCTGTACTCACATCTGCCCGAGACACCGGAGACGCAGTTGGCCAAACAGCAGACTGAGCTCCAGAGCCAGGTACACTTCACTGCGTTCACTGATTAGTGGTCATTAATCGTCTTCATTTGCTCACTTCCAGTTGTTTTGTCATGTGTGTTTGTTCTGAGCTACAGCTGCATGTTACTGCACTATTGTGTTTTTCTGCTCTGTATATTATAATATGAAAAAACAGACTGAACCGTGTGTGTGTAAGTGTGTGATAGAGAGAGTTTGTGTGAGAGTGTGTGTGTGTGATTGGTGTGTTTGTGTGTGTGTGTGTGTGTGTGTTGCTGATGGTGTGATGTTGTGCTGTGTGTTGTAGAATCAGTACCGGAGAGAGACGCAGGAGGATCTGTCTCACTGTCTGTACTCACAGCTGCCCGAGACGCTGCACACACAGTTTGTGAAGGAGCTGACGCCGCTCATCAGTGAGGTGATCATCAGGACACATCTGAAAACACACACTGAAACCTCAGTCACCTTTATTTCTATAGCGCTTTATGCAATCCTGATTGTGTCAGAGCATCTTTCCAGTGTGTTACTGTGCTCTCATAAATCCACACAGAAGCTCAAGAGAGAACAGATGAAGAATATCCAGACAAAACAGAGTAACCCTCCACTGTGCCCAGATTCTGTGCAGGGTATAAAACACAATCAGAACACATCTTTGTGGAGATGTCAGGAATAATTTTGTACAGTCTTCGTATCACAACACTGAATGTGGATTGAAGACTCAATGAAATCTTGTTTGTTTCAAGTTGAATTGATTGCATCATGTGTCTAAACATGCTTCAGTGTTTTAAAATGAACCCCGTTTTCACAAACTGAACATGAAAACATGAGAGAGAGTTTTCACTGGACAGAAACACAGAAAAAGATGCATCTTCAAATGAATGTGTCCGCGCTGAAGTGTCCGGAGCTGTGTCTCAAACGCTGCTGTATCTCGGAGCTGATAAGTGTGTCTATAGTTAGCTGCTCGTCCCAGAGCTCCACTCGTGACTCACTGCAGGAGAGAAACTGACAATCTGTGAACAGTATTCAACACTAACACATGATGGAGATGTGTGATCGTCCCACAATGATTCATTTATACAGCGCTTTTTACAATACAGATCCTCAAAGCAGCTTCACACTAATAAACATGAAGATAAGTGTTAATGTTGTAAGCAATAGAGTTGTAGGCAATAGAGTCATCCGATCAATTCAGTTCAATTGAGTGTTAAATCAGTAACATATTGATGTTTCAGAGCAAATACAGAGAGTCTGGGAAGAAGGAGAGCAGCACGTGTCTGTATCACACGCTCCCAGAAACCAAAGACACGCAACACGCCAGAGACGCCACACAGATCCAGAGCGAGGTGCGTCCCAGCGTCTGCATGTGCTTTAGATCGAGAGCGGATTCCGTCGCTCAGCGTCTGTCTCTCCTCCACAGGTCAGATATAAAGAAGGGAAGAGTCTGCAGTCGTGCAGTGTTTACTCTCAGCTGCCGCAGACGCCGCAGACTCAGCTCGCTGCCAGAGTCTCTGAGCTTCAGAGCGATGTAAACACACACCATCACTCTCCATCAGCATCATCAATACAGTCAGTCTCAGGAAACACATGTGGAATCTGTTTTCCAGAATAAATACAGAGAGGACGGCAGGAGGAGCGTCTCCAGCTGCCTGTATTCTCAGCTGTCCGAGACGCCAGAGACCCAGTTTGTCCGAACAGTGACCGACCTGCAGAGCGACGTGAGCAAACCACTCACATGAATCAAAACACTCACTCACTCACAGTCAATGAATCACTTTTAACCCTGTGTTCATGTGACAATGACACTGTAACTCAATGTGATTCATTTGAATCTTATGTAGTTAATTAAATTAAAATGATTCACAGCTCTTAGAGAGGTCATGTGAACATTAACGCATCAGACCGGACTACCCATGATTCCCTGTGTGTGTGTGTGTGTGTGTGTGTGTGTGCTTTCAGAGTAAATATAAAGAGGCAGGAAGGAAGCAGGCGTCCGGTGCTCTGTATTCTCTGCTGCCGGAGACTCTGGAGACTCAACACGCCAAAGACGCCACGGACCTCCTGAGTCAGGTGGAAGAACCGCCGTTATATGAGTCACAGGACACGTGTGTAAACACGCATGGAGATTCACATTTGCTTTGATTTCAGATGAAATACAAGGAGGAGGCTAAGAAAGAGGCTTCTGTCAGTCTGTACGCTCTTCTGCCAGAGACGACTGAGACTCAGCACGCCAAACACGTCTCTGAACTCCTGAGCGAGGTGTGTGTGTGTGTGTGTGTGTGTGTCACATCCCATCCAATCATGCTTTCACCAAATAATTTCAAATTCTGAGTTGACTCAGTGAATCATTTCAAATCTTGACTCAGTGAATCGTTTCATATGTTGACTCAGTGAATCGTTTCATATGTTGACTCAGTGAATCGTTTCATATGTTGACTCAGTGAATCGTTTCATATGTTGACTCAGTGATTGTTTCCTCTCAGAATAAGTACAAGCGGAGCAGTAAACAGGAGAACAGCAGCAGTATTTACTCCCAAATGCCACAAACACAGGAAACACAGTTTGCCAAACAGATGGCGGAGCTTCAGAGTGATGTACGTGTGTGTGTGTGTGTGTGTGACTCTGTGTGTGTGACTCTGTGTGTGTGTGTTGCTGATGGTGTGATGTTGTGCTGTGTGTTGTAGAATCAGTACCGGAGAGAGACGCAGGAGGATCTGTCTCACTGTCTGTACTCACAGCTGCCCGAGACGCTGCACACACAGTTTGTGAAGGAGCTGACGCCGCTCATCAGTGAGGTGATCATCAGGGATCCTCATATTCTGCTGCTTCGGGCTTGAGAAAAACTTATTAAAAATGTATAGATATAGTTGTCATTTTTGGTGTGAACAGGCTTTTAAAGCCTCACATTAGAGTTGAACAGTATCCTAGTGCTGTCCGAAGGTGTTTAAATGAGCTACTTGAATATTAATGGTATGTAAATGATGTCTGAATGTAGAATAAATATAAGGAGGATGGAAAGAAGGAGCTGCAGAAGTGCCTGTATGCCCATCTGCCAGAAACCAGTGAAACACAACACGCCCGAGAGCTGACACAACTCTACAGTCAGGTACACACACACACACACACTCTCTCTCACACACACTCACACACACACTCTCTCTCTCTCTCACACACACACACTCACACTGTATCAGTACTATCTGAATCATTTCTATCTGAATCTGTTCACTGATTCATTACTGTGCTGACTCTGCTGTTTGCTGTTCTTTGTAGAAGAGCTATAGAGACTCTCTGGACGCTCAGGTGTGTTTGTACACTCAGATGCCTCAGACCATTGAGACGGTGTTCGCTAAAGAAGTGTCCAAACAACAGAGTGACGTGAGTGAGATCATGTGATGTGTTATTCACGAGTGTTTATCATGTCCAGAGAGTGGATCATAATCAATGGCCTTATGGTCATTGTGTGTGTGTGTGTGTGTGTATGTATGAGTGAATGAGTGTGTGCGTGTCTATATATATATATATATATGAGTGTGTTTGTTTATAATGTGTGCAATCAATATTTTCTTTGTAGAAACTCTATAAAGAGAAGTTTAACTCCGAGAAAGGCAAATCAAATTACTCACAGATGAAGGATCTGCCCGACGTCACACACGCCATACAGGTCAACAAACACCAGAGTAACGTAAGAGCACACACACACACACACACAAACACTCACATTTTTACAATAGAAAAAAACATCCCCAAATCAATGTTTTGTGAGGTTTTGTCGAATTAGTCCTCAGAATGATGCTCAGTGAGGTCCTGCTCTCATCTGTCTTTTATTTTGGTCACACACTGTCATGAGTGCTTAGTGTTCAGCTAAACAGGTTTGTTTTGAGCTGCTCTGACTCTCAGTGATGTGTTGCTGAAGGTGGCGTATCGCCGAGGGAAAGAGGAGCTTCATAGATTCAGCGAGGTGATGGACAGACCTGACATCCGGAACGCCACACACGCCAGTAAACTCGCCAGTGACGTGAGTGCTGCTCCTCATACAGGTGTCTGTGTGAGTGTGTGACACGCGTGTGTGTGTGCTCAGGAATAATGTGTGGCGTCTTCACAGGTGGCCTACAGAAGTAAAGTGGACGTGTTTGACCAGCGAGCGCTGCTGGAGCGACCCGACATACAACATGCCCAAGAAGCTGCGCGACTGGCCAGTCAGGTACGAGATGCGTCACGTGATCTTCAGCTTTTCACTGAAGCACGTGTTTAAGCCATTGTCTCTGTTTCTGCAGGTCAACTACAAGCATAAGTTTGAGAAGAATCTGAGAGAACAGAAGCCACAGTACAACCCCAGCGAGTGTGTGAGCTTCAGACAAACACAGGCCGCGTCGGCTCTGGCCAGTCAGGTGACTCACACACACACACACACACACACACACACACACACACACACTGACACATTCACACACACATTCATACACACACACACACACACACACACACAAGCTGAATGGCTGTTCAGGGTGATCTATTCTCTTCATTCAGCTCGGTGTGTTTTGCTCCTCTAAAGATGCGTCTGATTCCTGCCAGACTGCACTGGTGTCCATGGAAACACTTTCACAGGAGATTTTCCCTTGAGTCATTATGGTGTATGAGGACTGTGTGCATGTGTTCATCACACGTGTGTGTGTGTGTGTGTGTGTGTCTCAGGTGAAGTACAGTCAGAAGAAGCTGCAGGCCGTCACTGATTTACCTAACCTGCTTCATCTGGGTCACGTGCTCCACGCCAGCAAACTACAGAGCAACGTACAGACTCTGATTCACTCGTCTGATGATTCTGTTGCACTCTCCATCACTTGTGATGATTTGTTTGTGTTGAGATTCATTCTAAAGCATCATTGGTTCACAGTATTAAAGGAGAGCTCTGATTGGCTGAACCGTCTGTCCGTCAGGTGGAGTACAGGAAGAAGTATGAGGAGTCTAAGGGGCACTACCTCCTCGCTCTGGACACGGCTGAACAGCGCCACCATCAGGAGAACGCTGTGCTGCACAGTCAGGTCAGTCTTCAGTTAGTAGCGCTGAGATTCTCATATAGACCAACTAATATTTGAAATAATATTTCATTTTTATATATTCTGATATAATTTTAGTTTTATTACTAAATTTTGGTTTTGGTAATTTTTTGTGTTTTTGTCATTTTAATTCTTTTTTTTTTGTCTATATAGTTTTTATTATTTTTATTTCAGTTTCATTTCAACTTAAAAGAAAATTAGAAAGGTTTGGTTAGGGTTAGAAAGGCAACTATCAAAAATAAAATGTTTTTTATTATTATTATTATATTTATTTTATCTAATTACTAATTGGCAATTCTTCAGCTTCTTTTAGTTTAAGTAGAAATAGAATAAGCTTTAACTAAAATAAAAAAATGTGTTGGTCAAAGCTCATTCCACATGAGATGTTTTTTTTATGGTTCTAGATTTAGTGAACTATAATAACCCTTGAGTGAATGTGAAATATGAATCTTGATGGTATTAATGAGGAGTGTTTATGAACATCTGTGGTCAGTGGCGTGGGGCAGGGGACGAGTGCTGTGAGAAGTGTCACCCCCCCTCCTGTCTGTGATGATCATCAGTGATCTGTGTTTGCAGTGGAAATATAAAGAGGAATACAAGAAGAACCGAGGGAAGTCACAGATGGAGTTTGTGGACACACAGATGTATAAAGTGTCAAAGGAAGCGCAGAAGATGCAAAGCGAGGTGTGTGTGTGCATGTGTGAGTCTGCGTGTTTGCATGTGAGAGTGTGTGTGAATGAGCCTGTGTGTGTGTGAGTGAGAAAGTGAGTGAGCGTGTAAGTGAGTGTGAGTGAGTGAGCGAGCGAGTGAGTGAGCGTGTAAGTGAGTGTGAGTGAGTGAGTGAGTGAGTGAGCGTGTGTGTGAGTTAGTGTGTGTGTGTGTGTGTGTGTGTGTGTGTGTGTGAGAGTGAGTGAGCATGTAAGTGAGCGTGTGAGTGAGTGAGGGAGTGAGTGAGGGAGTGAGTGAGTGAGCGAGTGAGTGAGCGTGCGAGTGAGTGAGTGAGTGAGTGAGTGAGTGAGTGAGCGTGCGAGTGAGTGAGTGAGTGAGGGAGTGAGCGTGTGAGTGAGTGAGGGAGTGAGTGAGCTTGAAAGTGAGCGTGTGGGTGAGGGAGTGAGTGAGCGTGTAAGTGAGCGAGGGAGTGAGTCAGTGAGTGAGGGAGTGAGCGAGTGAGTGAGCGAGTGAGCGTGTAAGTGAGTGTGAGTAAGTGAGTGAGCGTGTGTGTGAGTTAGTGTGTGTGTGTGTGTGTGTGTGTGTGTGTGTGTGAGAGTGAGTGAGCATGTAAGTGAGCGTGTGAGTGAGTGAGTGAGTGAGCGTGCGAGTGAGTGAGTGAGTGAGGGAGTGAGCGTGTGAGTGAGTGAGGGAGTGAGTGAGCTTGAAAGTGAGCGTGTGGGTGAGGGAGTGAGTGAGTGAGTGAGCGTGTAAGTGAGCGAGGGAGTGAGTCAGTGAGTGAGTGAGCGAGTGAGTGAGCGAGGGAGTGAGCGAGTGAGTGAGCGAGTGAGCGTGTAAGTGAGTGTGAGCGTGAGCGTGTGAGTGAGTGAGTGAGCGTGTGAGTGAGTGAGTAAGTGAGTGAGCGTGTGTGTGAGTGTGTGTTAGTGTGTGTGTGTGTGTGTGTGTGAGAGTGAGTGAGTGAGCGTGTGAGTGAGCGTGTAAGTGAGCGAGGGAGTGAGTCAGTGAGGGAGCGAGTGAGCGTGTAAGTGAGTGAGGGAGTGAGCGTGTGAGCGAGTGAGGGAGTGAGAGAGTGAGAGAGTGAGGGAGTGAGTGAGTGAGAGAGCATGCGAGTGAGTGAGCGAGCGAGCGAGTGAGTGAGTGAGTGAGTGAGTGAGCGAGTGAGTGAGTGAGCGAGTGAGCGATGGAGTGAGTGAGCGTGTGAGGGAGCGTGTGAGTGAGCAAGTGAGTGAGCGAGAGTGTGAGTGAGCGTCTGAGTGAGTGAGTGAGCGAGCGAGGGAGTGAGTGAGCGTGTGAGTGAGTGAGCGTGTGAGTGAGTGAGTGAGCGAGCGTGTGAGTGAGCGTCTGAGTGAGCGTCTGAGTGAGCGAGTGAGTGAGCGAGGGAGTGAGTGAGCGTGTGAGTGAGTGAGCGTGTGAGTGAGCATGTGAGGGAGCGTGTGAGTGAGCGAGTGAGTGAGCGAGTGAGTGAGCGCGTGAGGGAGCGAGTGAGTGAGCGAGTGAGTGAGCGAGTGAGTGAGCGCGTGAGTGAGCGCGTGAGGGAGCGCGTGAGTGAGCGAGTGAGCGAGCGTGTGAGCGAGTGAGTGAGCGTGTGAGGGAGCGTGTGAGGGAGCGTGTGAGGGAGCGTGTGAGGGAGTGAGTGAGTGAGCGTGTGAGTGAGCATGTGAGTGAGGGAGCGTGTGAGGGAGTGAGTGAGTGAGCGTGTGAGTAAGTGAGCATGTGAGTGAGCATGTGAGCGAGTGAGCGTGTGAGGGAGCGTGTGAGGGAGTGAGTGAGTGAGGGAGCGTGTGAGGGAGTGAGTGAGTGAGCGTGTGAGTGAGGGAGTGAGTGAGTGAGTGAGCGTGTGAGTGAGTGAGTGAGTGAGCGTGTGAGTGAGTGAGCGTGTGAGGGAGCGTGTGAGGGAGTGAGCGTGTGAGGGAGCGTGTGAGGGAGTGAGTGAGCGTGTGAGTGAGGGAGTGAGTGAGTGAGTGAGTGAGTGAGTGAGCGTGTGAGTGAGTGAGTGAGTGAGTGAGCGTGTGAGTGAGTGAGTGAGCATGTGAGTGTGTGAGCGAGTGAGTGAGCATGTGAGTGAGCGTGTAAGTGAGTGAGTGAGTGAGAGTGTAAGTGAGTGAGTGAATGAGTGAGTGTGTAAGTGTGTGTGTGAGTAAGTGAGTGAGTGAGTGACCGAGCGTGTGAGTGAGTGAGCATGCGAGGGAGTGAGTGAGTGTGTAAGTGAGTGAGGGAGTGAGGGAGTGAGGGTGTAAGTGAGTGAGGGAGTAAGTGAGTGCGTGAGAGACGCGGCTGTGTGCTAAACGTGTGGATCTGCTCACAGAAGGAGTATCGTAAGGAGTATGAGAGCCAGATGAAAGGCAAGGTTCTGCTGGAGGTGGATCTGACGCCAGCGTATCTATCGGCTCGTTACGCCAGCAGCCTCGTCAGTGAGGTGATGATGTGTGACACGAGCAAGAGATTCAGCAGAGGCATCAAAATCACAGAAATTTGAAATGATTTCAGATAGTTTAGTTAGTGTTTAACACTGATGTACAGAGAATGACAGAACCTGTGTGTGTGTGTGTGTGTGTGTCGAACAGAAGGAGTATCGTAAGGATTTGGAACAGGAAGTGAAAGGGAAAGGCCTGACAGGTCTGGAGGAAACACCAGATCTGCTTCGGGTGAAAAACGCTGGGCACATTCTGAGTGAGGTACACACACACTCACTCTCTCTCTCTCTCTCTCTCTCCATCACTCACACACACACTCACACACTCTCTCTCTCTCTCTTTCCATCACTCACACATACACACACAGACACACACACATACACACACAAGCTTGAGCTTCATCATGACTTGTTTATGCTCCTGCAGAAGGAGTATCGTAAGGATTTGGAACAGGAAGTGAAAGGGAAAGGCCTGACAGGTCTGGAGGAAACACCAGATCTGCTTCGGGTGAAAAACGCTGGACACATTCTGAGTGAGGTACACACACACACACACACACACACACACTCTCTCTCTCTCTCTCTCTCTCTCTCTCACACACACACACACACAAGCTTGAGCTTCATCGTGACGTGTTTCTGCTCCTGCAGAAGGAGTATCGTAAGGATCTGGAGAGTGAGATCAGAGGGAAGGGAACCGACGTCACAGCAGATAGTCTGGATATCCAGAGAGCGAAGAAAGCATCTGAGATCAGCAGCGACGTGAGTGATGGAACAAACACACACACACACACACAGACACACACACACATGATCAAAGAGACATGGACTGACCATGTTTATGTTTCAGGTGTCGTACAGACAGGCGTCTCAGCACAGAGAATCGTCATACAGTACGGTGACAGACACACCTGCGCTGCTGCACGCTGCTTACCTGAGAGACGTCTACAGTCAGGTCACATGACACACACACCTGTCTGTCTGTCTGCAGTACCTGTTAGAGGACTAGAGCTGGTGTTCACGTATGTGTGTGTGTCTGTGTGTGTGCAGAAGAAGTACCGTGGAGACATGGAGCGTCTGAAGAGCTCGTGTTCTGCCGCATCAGACACACCAGAGATCCAGAGAGTGAAGAATAACCAGCGCAACATCAGCGCAGTGAGACACATACACACTCACACACACACACACCCAGACACACAAACACTGATCAGGCTGTTCATCACATGGCTGTGTAGTGAACACACACGTGTGTGTGTGTGTGTGTGTGTGTGCAGCTCTTCTACACATGGGACTCGCGGCTGATGAAGGGTCTGATGTCAGCGGTCACTGACTCTCCAGAAATCAAGCTGGCACGAGAAAACACCAAGAACATCAGTGATGTGAGTAATGCGCTCTGCAGGGAAATAACGAGAAGAAAACCAAAGTGCAGTAAACTGATAACACTACAAACCTTTGTGTTCATAATTAAGATAATACTTTAAAGTAAGAAAAATGGTAAGACACAATAGTTTGAAATATCAAGCAGCAAAACCAGCTGTTTTGTACAGATAACAGCAGCTGGAAGCGAAACCAGAGACATTATATTTCCAGTTAAGGTGGATAATGTGTGTGCATCTGTCTCCTCCCCAGTATAACCATATATGGAGCTTATAACACCTCGAATTACTATGACCTCATCTACATATCATTTGCATATGCATATTGCCATCAGTGTGATGTTTTTTTAAGTCTTGTTTTAGAATAAAAGTTTCTAAAAATCCATAAAACAAAGTACATTTGCCCAAATTGAATCATATACTTTTTTAGAAGAGAATTATTCTCCTTTTTCCAAATGTATGCTGTTTTGTCCAAATAAATGGCAGCATATCTTGGGATGTTTAGGTTTTTCTACTGCTATCCGTGATCTTCCACAGGTTCAGTACAGAGAGTCTGTCGGATCCGGAACAGCCGTGACTGACACTCCTGAGATGGAGCGCGTGCGCAGGAACCAGCACAACATCAGCGACGTGAGTCTGTCTGTGTGATTGACACCTGTCAGTCATCTGAGTCTGACTCACTTCTTCTTCATCATCATCATCATCCTCCTCCTGCAGGCCAAGTATAAGAAAGCAGTCGATCCGGTCAGTGTGGGAGTGACACCAGAGCTGGAGCGGGTCAAACAGAACCAGCAGAACATCAGCACGGCAAGAACACACACAAACACTCACACACACACACTCAGTCTCAAACACACACGCTCTCTCTCTCTCGCACACACACTCACACTCACACACTCACTCACTCTCAAACACACTCACACTCTCTCTCTCTCGCACACACACTCACACACTCACTCACTCTCAAACACACTCACACTCTCTCACACAAACACTCACACTCACTCACACACTCACACTCTCACACACTCACTCACTCTCAAACACACTCACACTCTCTCTCGCACACACACTCACACTCACACACTCACTCACTCTCAAACACACTCACACTCTCTCTCTCTCGCACACACACTCACACACTCACTCACTCACTCTCAAACACACTCACACTCTCTCACACAAACACTCACACTCTTTCACACTCACTCACACACACACTCACACTCTCACACACTCACTCACTCTCAAACACACTCACACTCTCTCACACACACACACACACTCTCTCTCACACACCACACACACCAGGGTCCGCTATGAAGTCTCAAAACTCAAAATGATGTAAATGATTAAAAATAAGTGTGTGTGTTTCAGGTGCAGTACCAGCGCAGTTTTAAGGAGGTCAAAGGTCACTCCTGCTCAGAGCTGGATACGCCTGAAATGAGGCGTGTGCGGAAGTCTCAGGACGCTGTTTCCATGGTAGCAGGACCACGGCAACGCCTGCGTGTGACATCACCGCATTAACACGTGACTGACACGCGTGCGCTAGTAAAGACTCATGAGTTTATCAGAGACCTAACGGCACCTTAACACACGCCTGGAGTGTGTTTGCATGAGTGTGTTAGTGTGTGTGTGTGTGTGTGTGTGTGTGTGTGTGTGTGTGTGTGTGTGTGTGTGTGTGTGAGTGTAATGATCTCTCTCTCTCTCTCAGGCGAAGTATCACGAGGAGTTTGAGCGCTCGCGGGGTCGAGGGGCCACACACACCCTCGATGAGCAGCACATGGCACGTCTCCATGGAGACCAGCTGATGGGCGCCGGCGACGGTTACCATGGCGTCCAGCCGCAGGTGGTTGAGATGGACCGCAGATCAGCAGGAGCCTCTGGTCTGTCCATCACTAATACTCGCTTATTAATAATATTAACATGATTATTTCTGAAGTCTTAGACATTGTTTGCAGCAGAAGAATGTTTGATGTTCATCACTCACAGACACATTTGTTTATCAGTTATGATTTTTTTAATCCATTGGTGATTTCAGGTTTGTGTGAAGGCTGTGTCGTGTAAATAATCATCATTTGATCATCGTCTTCATCTCTGAACATGTGATACTGTGAAATATTATTCCGGTTTAAAACATAATAAATGTTAAAACTACGATAATATCAGTTAAAATGTAATTTATTGCTGTGATCAAAGCTGAATTTTCAGCATCAATTTATTTTTCAGGATTCACAGATGAATAGAAAGTTCAAAAGAGCATCATTTATCAGAAATAGAAATCTTCTGTAAGATTAGAAACGTCTTTACTGTCACTTTTGATCAATTTCATGCGTTCCTCGTGAATAAAAGTGTTAACTTACTGACCACTAGTGCACATGACACATATAATCCTGAAGCTGACCTTTGACCTGTGTGTTGTGATGAAGAGCTGAAGGTCTGGAGGACTGATCCGGGATCCATCTTTGACTTTGATCCAGTGGAGGACAATATTCAGTCTAAAAGCCTGCGCAGGATGACGGGTACAGCAGACGCACAACTGTAGACTGACTGTCAGCCGCGGGTGTCTGTGTGTAACACCGGTGTGTGTGTGTGTGTGTGTTAGAGCGTGTCAGCCGTGGCCCCCAGCGATCGCTGTGCAGTTCTCCAGGCTCAGAGCTCTGGGCCGATCGCAGTGTGTCCGTCTGCAGCAGCGCTTCTGCACTGCAGGACCGATCCGCTTCAGGCAAGATCACGGACGCATGCCGCTGAAATAACCACACGCGCGTGTGTGTGTGTGTGTGTGTGTGTGTGTGTGTGAGACTCCCGACAGCACGGATCGACCTGCCCACCATCAGTCACTTCACTCTCACAAGCCATGCTGGTTTTGTTGGTGTTTGTCCACAGGTGTGATGAAGCACGTGAAGTCTGCGTGGCCTGCAGTGTTTGACTGTTTGTGATGTTGTTGATCACACAGGTGTGTACCAGCATCACTCCCATCATCCTCAGCAGGGATACGGACACAGCGCTCAGTCTCCTCCACACTCGACCTCCACGGTGAGAGAGAAACAACCTCAGCTTCTCACTGCGCTTCACTTCTATACTAACAAACACAGCTGGCAGGAAGTGATGACATGGTATCTGAAGTACTCAGATTCATAAAATTAAGTACTTGTAATTAGATGTTTTCTCAGTGTTTCTTTACTGATGAACACATTAATATTTATCTGAAATTATGACTCAGTAGGTTATTTAACCATGTATTACTTGTGTCTGTCAAACACATTAAAATGCTCAGATTCACATTATGTGTTATTTACATGTAATTCAGGCATTCCCAAACTTTTTTGCTGGCCGAATCTCTTTCACCTGATATATTTACTTATTATTTTAAGGTAATAATTCAGTAACACTTTTTCATGTTCACTGTTCTCTGATGTTGGTTAATGGTCACATGACATGCAGGTAAACTAATTATTATTTTGTGTGTGTGTGTGTGTGTGTGTTCTATTTTGATTGTTATTTTACAAAATTGTATTTTAATTTTACATTTTTAACTTTTAGTTTTTCATTAAACTGAAGAACCGCCTGCAGTTTGGGAAACCTTGACACAATGTAGCCTAACGTTTAATGCACTTCAGTATATCAATAACAGATTTTATTTTTCTTTGCATATTTTTATCAATATGGTTCGAGATTACTCTATTTAAATCAATATGATAAACGAGTTGGGTCAAAAGTAATCTAAAAGTAGTCAGATTAAGATGTGTGATGTAATGGATTACATCACTAAAGACTGTGTTTGTGATATCATCAGTAACGGATTACAGTGATCTATCAGCTCTGGTGCCAAAACAGCTTCACAGTGATATAAAAAGGAAAATAACAGAGTTAGAATCCATCAGTTATGAATCAGATCAGAAGTTACTGATACATTGTACCAGTTTCCCATAAGTGTTGATTTTATTGTGAACACATGGGATGGAAATAGTGTTTTTAGTGTGATATTGACTGTGTGTGTGTGTGTGTGTGTGTGTGTGTGTGTGTGTCTGTGTGTGTGTCTCCAGCAGAGGGTGTACCGGGCGCTGTATGATTACGCCGCTCAGGATCACGACGAGGTCTCCTTCCGTGATGGTGATGTGATCATTAATGCACAGCCCATCGATGAGGGATGGATGTTCGGCACGGTCCAGCGCACCGGAAAGTCTGGCATGCTTCCGGCCAACTACGTGCAGTGTTTGAACTGAGATCATCATTCACACATGAACACACGACACTCACCTCCAGGGCCTCGCTTCTGACCCTAACGGCCTTCCATAAGCATCAGACGCCAAAACCTGATTATCAGATCCATATGGAAGCTTATTTCTGCCGCCGCATAAATATATTAAAAAAGTGATTATGTTGTTGTTATTTTTTATCTTTCATTTCTGCAAATCACAATTCAGACTTTTTTGTCTTTATCTTACAGTTCAGACTTTTTTCAGAATTGCAAGATATGAACTTATGAGATAATTATGAGCAGTTAGCCAACCTTTTATTTTTATTCTGTGGCAGAAATAAGCTGTTTTGGGCAGAATCACTGTCTGATAGTGAATAATCAATAACTGTTTATTGATCGTTAAATGAGGTTAGTTTGAGGTTTAATTGACTTGCAGTCATTCACACTAATGATCTGTTCTTCTGATGGGTTATTTTGAGGACTGTAATGAGATTTGTTTATTATGCCATCACACATCACAAGTCCTCAGACTAGTTCTGGAATAAACTAGTAGCGATGTTAATTCAGTTTTGTTACTAAACAGTAACAGTTAGTTATATTCATGATGTTCAAACATACGACTGTTTGCCAGAGGTTCAGATCTGAAGAACACAATCATCTACTCTTTTATTGATCTGTAATGTGTTCATGTGCTTTGAAGAGGAATAATGTTAAATTCGACCAGAGCTTCACTGTTATCTTTAACTAGTTTGGTTTCTTGACTTTGTCAGATGTCATGAAGAGTGTGTGTGTGTGTGTGTGAGTGTTTGTGTGTGCGCTGATCATGATTCAATCCTCTTCACACTGCATGTGCTGTAAATATGATCAGGTTTTCTTTTCTTCAGAGTGTGAATCAGGATCTGTCAGATGGATAAAGTGTGTGATAAATGCATGACACTAGATGAATTATAAGCAGGTTGTGAGTGTGATTGATGGCATTAAATGTTTTATTTACTTTATTATAAACCCTCTCTCACTTATCGTCACTTTGATCTATTTACCCGCGTCACTGTCTTCTGTTAACGTTATTTACCTTGTAGATTTTCGCAGTTACTGCATTGATAATCAATAAAAAACTTTATCCAGCATGTTGGCTCGTCAATGGTCAGTGTGTGAGCGTGCGGCGCATGCGTGAAGCTCCGCACAAAGCGATACGTGTCTCTGTGCGTGTGACGTCAGTGTGAGCGACACAGTTGCTGTATATATTTTACTTGAATTTATTCTTAATTGACTATTCATTATATACAAATGACATGCATCAGTTCCAGCAATCTGTTAAAAATGGTTTTAAACAAAATCCATCTCGATAAACTGATTGATTCATCGTGATACAAGCGGTGCGAAAAGTAACATATATCACGTGACAGCGCTG